>NC_056739.1:1918789943-1918872443 GCF_019279795.1 Protopterus annectens
GTCTCAAGGTTACAGGTTCCACTTTCATACTTTACCAAGGCTAAAAGGAATGCCAGACCTGCCACAAAATCAATGGGCAGAGGTACAAAAACAAATTTCAGCCCTCATGGACATGAGAGTTATTCATAGAGTACCACAACAGGAACAAGGACAAGGATTTTACTCAAGACTCTTCCTGGTCCCCAGAAAGGACAAGGCCTGGAGGCCCATACTAGACCTTTCAATTCTGAATACTTACCTGGATATTCTGAAATTCAAAATGTTGACATTACAGCAGCTTCTACCCATGCTGGGCAAGAAGGCTTGGCTTGTTACTCTGGACCTCAAAGAGGCATACCTGCATGTCCCTATCAGACAAAATTGCAGAAGATACCTCAGATTCAAAGCTGGTACAATGCACTACCAATTCTCTGCACTGCCCTTTGGCTTATCTACTGCGCCCAGGGTCTTCACAAAGTGCCTGGCACCAGTAATTGCATTTTGCAGACAAAAAGGAATTCAAATATATCCATACCTGGACGACTGCCTCATTCAAGTGGAGACAAAGGACATTCTTCTACAGCATCTGGCATTTGTAAAAAAGTTGCTAATTTCTCTAGGGTACACAGTAAACGAAAAGAAGTCAAAACTAGTGCCCTCACAACAGATTATATTCCTGGGTGCCAGCTTAAATACAACGGCCCAGATGGCTTACCTCACATCAGACAAACAAGTTCAACTAACTCAATATTTTCAATTAATGGCAAAAAAGTCCCATCTCCCTGCAAGAAAAATTCTGCAGGCCCTGGGATTCATGGCATCCTGCATACTGCTAATACCATATGCCAGACTGCATATGAGGAAATTACAATGGTACCTAAAAAGTGTTTGGACTCAACACTCTCACAGTTTAGAAGCAGTAATACCAATGATTCCCTGCCTACAACAGGAGTTTCGATGGTGGGCACAGGCATGTCACCTAAACAAGGGTCAGCCTTTTACCCTACCCACAGCCAGGCAAACTCTAACAACAGATGCTTCGGATTACACCTGGGGAGCACACATGGCAGGAAAATGCATTCAGGGCAAGTGGACCACAGACCAGATGCATCTTCACATCAATCAAAAAGAGATGTTGGCTGTTCAAAATGCCCTAACAGCTTTCAAGGATCTTCTGCATCCAGGACAATTACTAAAGACAGACAACACCACAGTAATGTGGTACATAAACAAGCAAGGGGGCACTCATTCTTATCCCCTATGCAGGCAAGCCATGACCTTGTGGAACACAGCTCTAACGTATCAAGTTCACCTGCAAGCACAATTCCTGCCAGGAAAGAAAAATACTCTGGCAGACGATCTCAGCAGAAATATCGTGGACCCTCATGAATGGAAATTGAATCCACAAATCTTCAGCGTGGAAACGCAAAAATGGGGATGCCCAGACATAGATCTTTTTGCCTCCCCACTGAATTGCCAACTACAAACATTCTGCACAAGGACTTATCACAAGCAAGCATGGAAAGTGAATGCTCTTTTGTTCAGCTGGAAAAACCTAAAAGTTTATGCCTTCCCGCCACTGCCTCTCCTTTCAAAGGTACTCCTAAAAGCCAGACAAGAAAAACCACAGATGATCCTGATTGCTCTAGACTGGCCACACCAGCACTGGTACCATATCTTAAGGAACTTAGCTCAAGGTCCGCCATGGATTTTGCCTCAAACTCCACACCTTCTGACTCAACAAAACAATCAGATCCTGCACGGTCAGCTCAAAACCCTAAACCTGGCTGCATGGCAGATTCATTAGTCAAACAGGCAACACCTCTTTCTAAAGCTGTTATGAATGTCATTTTGGAGGCCAGGAGGCCTAGCACCAGGAAAACTTACTCAGAAAAATGGAAAAGATTCTGCGCCTGGAACCAGGCTCTAAGCCTTGACCCTCTTGTTCCAAACATTCCTCAGATTTTACAATACTTAACTGAGATGCTGGACAGAGGCCTATCCTTCTCATCAATTAAGATCCACGCCTCTGCCATTTCAGCACATTACAACATGGATCCTCCTTTATTCTCTCATCCCTTGCTAAATCAGTACGTCAGAGGGGCTAAAAACATAAGACACCAAGACATAAAGACATAAACAGAGAGCACCAACACCAACTTGGGACCTCAATTTCATTTTGGAAAAACTGACCCTACCACCTTTTGAGCCAGCCAATACAGCCAATCTAAACATTTTTATCATGGAGAACAGCTCTGCTCCTGGCAGTAACTTCAGCACGAAGAGTCTCAGAGCTACAGGCATTAATGGCAGTGGAACCTTTTATAATTTTTCATCAGGACAGGGTTTCTTTAAGAACAAACCCTACCTTTATGCCAAAGGTGGTATCTAGTGTGGCTCTTAACAAACCATCCATTTGCCAACTTTTTATCCAAACCCCCAGAATAAAGGGGATAAACTTCTGCATTCTTTGGACATACACAGGCAGCTATGCTTCTACCTGGACAAAACAAAAGCTTTCAGGAAAACTGAGCAACTGTTTGTAGCATATGCTGCAGGATCACGGGGCAAGGCTATCTCAAAGCAGACTATATCCAAATGGATAGGACACTGTATTCGTTACTGCTACACACAGCATGGAAAATCAGTCCCAAATAACATTAGGCCACATAGGTTCATAGGTTCATACTAGGCTATCTGCCCAAGGGCATTTATAAGCCTAGACCATAGTTATTTGGCTTTCGCCACCCTTTTTTGTGAAAATAAATGCCTATTATATTATTTGCTGTGCCTCTGTCAAGCACTGAAGTAATCCCTGGGGTATATCTGCGATCCCCCATCCATTGGTCAAGATTCCTCTTGAACAAGGCCAGCGAGGTTCATTCCACCAGGACAATAGCCACTTCAACAGCTTTTCTCAGAGGAGTACCTACCAAGGAAATTTTGGAGGCTGCAACTTGGAGTTCAGTGCACACCTTTACCAAGCATTACCACCTGCCTCTTTACTCTAAATCCAGAGCAGGATTTGCCACTGCAGTTGTGCAGGGTCTCATAGCCAATCCTAACTCCTTATAGACCAGCCACCCAACCTTAGCTTTGGGATTCTACCCAAGTGTAATGACTGCAGCAGTGTAACATGATGAACATAGTACAGTTTTGTACCTACCATAAATGTAGATGTTTGAGTGTTCACACTGCTGCAGTCCAGGTTACCCTACTTCCATCCCCTCTGAACTAGCTGGACTTATCTATACCTTTCTATCCTATACATCCTTTGTGGTGTATTTGCTTGTAAATGAAGGTATTTTTATTTTATATGTATATATTTTATTAGCAATATGTATTGCCTACCTACTTGGGGGCGCCTGACATCTGGGGCAAGAAAAACTGAAGAAAATGGCGTCGGATGCATGTTATATACCCCTGGCGCGCTGACATCAGGGAAGAAGCGACAACAACCGACGCTGGACCAAGACTTTGGAACTCTGGCCGACTGCGGGACCGCCTGACGGCAGGATGACCCAAGTGTAATGACTGCAGCAGTGTGAACACTCGAACATCTACATTTATGGTAGGTAAAAAACTGTCCTATCTCGTTTGCCACTTTGAGGTTGGATGCGCTCTTCTTGGCCATGGCTAAGTTGTGAAAAATTTTTCTACTTATTAAATTTATTAGACCTTTCATCTCTTTCTATGTTATAGTGGATGTTTTTTTTTGCATTGTAGTTACATAGTCTTTGAACTAGTATATCTAGATTTTTATAGCTATTATCCCCTTTGGTGCTGCCTTTGGCCGTCGTTTTTGTAGGCCTTGCTGTATCCCTTGTAGTGGCTGTTGTTGTTATGTCTTGTCGTATAGCTTAATAGTAGCTCGTTTAAGTTAGAGAGCTCTTCGCCTGTTTTAGTTAGAGGCCTTGTAGTTGGTATGTTTTCTGGGATTTAGGGCCGTTTTAGTTAGAGGCCCTATTATCTCCCTTGTCCATCTGTCTCCTCAGTGTTTTCCTGTAGTTAGCTATATATTAGTAGTTTTAGTAATTACAATTTGTTGTTGTTATAGTGTGGTCTTTTGTCATAGCTTCAAACAATGCCAGAAGTGTTCACAAAAGATGTCTATCATTGACGGTCATGTCATATGTGTTTTCCGTGGAGCTATTCATTTACAAGAGAATTGTACATTCTGTCATTCCTTCACTGCCAGGATTTTACAAGAAAGGAGAAACAAATTGATCCTTAAGGGGCTCTTAAAGCCAACTTTTGAGGAAGCTATCCACAGTTGTTGTTGTTCTTCTCCTTCTTCAAAAAAGGAAAAACCTCAAGAGACAATCACCTGTTAATATCGGCTCATTCAGAGCCTCCAGTCAAGTTACCTAAAGTTTCTAAGGCTACTAGCTCCTTGGTTCCACAGTCCTCGGAGCCATCTGGGATTAGTTTGATAAGCCTGGTTCTTCGGCTCCAAAGTCTTCAGAGCCACAAGATACCTCTTCTCGGAGCCGGTCAATGGAGATTTCACTGGTTTCCCCTACACTGAGATCTCCCATTTTGCAGAGGTCTCGTTCTCCGTCCCTATCCTCCAGGTCCACTAGGAGCTTATCTGATGATGTGGAATGGGTGGTATGCAGACTCTTGAAGTATCCGTCGCTAACCAAATTATTTTCTGCTCTGACCCATTTGGTCCCAGAGCCTACTATACCAGTTGTACCCACTGTTGTTCCTCCTCCGAGCCAAGCTGGACCTTCGAAGCTGGAGTGCTTGGTACGTCTTACTGTGGATCCATCGATTCCGTGACCCCCATCGGGGATCATGGAGCTGACCTCTGCTCAGACACACTCGGCGTTGTCTGGCAAGTCTAGGAGCCGGGATTCTCTGCCCCGATCTTCGGTGCTTAGCCTACCCCTTGGAATGTATGCACGGGTTAGCTTGGCTCCTACATCAACCTCTGGGCCGATCTCGCTGGGTCCGGTGGAGTCTTCGGAGCCAGTGGGATCTGCCTTTCAACTCATGAGGAGTGTGCTGTCTGCCCCTACAGCTCCACATAAGGATACCAGCACTTGCCCCCCTTAAGGCATCGGCTACTGTCTCGGCACCATCCATTCCACAGGACAGCAGAGATCCAGAGTCTCAGGATCCCCTCTCTTTCGAGCCCTCCCCTGAATACCCTTCTGAGGAGCCACAACGGATGAAAACTTGCAAGAGGAAGCACGTCGACTCTCCAGATGAGTCAGTCACTTCAGACACTGACCTCGAGGAGTCAGAAGGGTCCCCACCGTCGTCCTCTGATGATATCGCATTCGCAGATATTCTAGAGATCCTGACACAGAGAGGCGGCTGGCAGGCCACCACCCCTTCTGATGAGGAGTTAGTGTACCTGAAGGCTTTTGGATTTCAACCTTCAGCCTTGTGGGTGTCTCCGTTTGATGAGCTAATGGACTTGGTCATTCGAAAGGCGTGGGAGTTACCTGACACAATGGAACCAGCCCTTGGAGGCCAAACAAATTCTTATCAGCTCCTTCCGGAAAGGATTTCCTCACTAAGTGGGTACCTGTAGATGCTATGGTGGTGGCAGTGGCCACCAAGAAGGAACTTTCAGAGACATCCTCATCTGTCCATCCTCCGAACAAAGACTCTCAAACGATGGACAGATACGGGAAGCGTGTCTTTTCTCCAGCGACCTTTACTCTTCGATCGCTGAACTTCCTCACTCATTTCACATGGCTACAGAGAGATCTCCGGAAAGAAGTAGGAGATACTCTACAATGTACATTGGCTGCGGGGGTGAATGAGAAGGTCTCCTCCCAGCTATCCACCTTAAATTCCGTCAACTCATCCATGAGGCTGATCGCCTATGCAGCTGATGGAGTGAGCAGGGCAGTGGGTTCCAGAGTTTCCCTTAGGAGACCCTCCTGGAAGCACTTGTGCAATTTTGCGGAGCTCTTTGTCTACTTTTACTAATGCCCGTTTTGACAGTTCCTCACTCTTTGGACCCAAAGTAAAAGACACTCACCCAATGCAAGCAGGAAGGAAAAACTCTCTCTGCTGTTGGAGTATGTTTTTCCGTACCTTCAAGACCTTATCCTAAAGGTCAGAAGAGTGGGAAAATGTGGTTCAGAAGATGCCAGAGAGTTTTCCAGGATGCACAGGGTGAATCCTTCCCCAGGGGCAGAGGGGGAGGTAACAATGGTAGACACCACCCTAGAGGCAGAGGGGGCCCGCAGAACCAGGGCAGCCATGATTCCTTTCACGGACGCCCCTATCAGCGCTCCTGAAAGGAGGCCCGACTGCTCTGCTCTGGAGGCAGTCGGGGGACGTTTATCTTTCTACCCATAAGCCTGGAAAACTATCACAAGAGACAAGTAGGTACTAAGAATAATATCCAGAGGATAGTCATGTATTCCCTTTTCCTACCCTGTCCCACAGACCAGAATAATCCCAGATGTTCCACCCAATCTAAGGGAGCAAGCAACTATAGAGATTCAAAAGTTGCTGCACAAAAGAGTCATCCAGGAAGACCCCGCAGACCAAATGGGATTCAGAACTTACTCAAGATTCTTTTTGGTGCCAAAAAGAGCAGGGGACTGGAGACACATATTAGACCTAAGCAATTCAAACAAATTTGTCAAGTCAAAGTTCCATATGGTGACACTGCAGTCTATACTTCCCTTTTTAGGTAAAGATGATTGGATGCGCTCGATAGACCTTTGAGATGCTTACTACCACATAAAAATGGACAGGGCATCGAGAAGATACTTACGCTTCCGGCTGGGAGCCATTCATCATCAGTTCTGAGCTCTGTCCTTTGGTCTCACTACAGCCCCCATAGTGTTCACCAAATGCATGACCTGAGGCATCTAGAATTGAGTGTTTCCCTATCTAGATGAATGGCTCCTGTTTGCCACCACCAAGCATCTACTTCAACAAGCCAGGGATGTGACTTTGGAAATTTGCACTCAGTTGGGTATTACAGTCAGCTTTCAAAAATCTACCTTGTTGCCCTGTCAACATATTACATTTATAGGTGCAGATCTAGACACCGCTTCTCTGGTAGCACGTCTTCCAACAGACAGAGTTTTTAGCACTCAGGCAACAGATACTTCATCTTCTTCCCAAGACCAAGTTGAAAGCAAAGATAGTTCTAAAATTATTAGGGACAGTGGCTTCCACAATAGCGCTGGTTCCCCTTGCCAGAATGCACTTAAGGATCCTTCAATGACTGTTGTTCTCCCAATGGTCACTTCAAGAGCTTCCTATGTCTCACCTGATCAGGATAACTGAATCATGCAAAAATGACTTAAGATGGTGGATACACTCCAGCCATGTGACCATAGAGAGACCCTTTGTTCCACCACAACCCTTCGCTACTGTGACCATGGACACTTCCTAGATAGGGTGGGGGGTGGGGAGCATTATTTGGGGAGAACAGTCCAAGGTATATGGCAAGAACACAAGGCTCACTTGCATATAAATGTCCTAGAGATGAGAGCAGTGCTTCTTGCGTTGCAAGCACTTCATGACTCTCTCCCTCTAGGGACAATTGCGATACAGTCAGACAATATGTCTGTGGTTTGGTACATAAGCAAGCGGGAACCAGATCTTACCCCCTTTGTCGCGAGGCCCTAAGAGTTTGGCAATGGGCAGTTTCTTCCCAGCACTTTCTAATAGCAATGCACATTCCAGGGAATTCCAACGTGATAGCAGACAAGGTGAGCAGGGCAATTTTAATGCCTCACGAGTGGTCTCTCAATCAGAATGTAGCAGAAGGGATTTTCCAAACATGGGGTCTGCCTTGCGCCGATCTTTTTGCCACTCCCATGAATGCCAAGTGCAGCAACTATTTTACTCTAGTCCCCCTTCCGGGGGAGACACTGAGAGACGCACTTGCTCACGATTGGCCTTTTGGACTTCTGTATGCCTTTCCTCTGTTTCCTCTCATACCCAGAATCATTCAGAAAGCACA
This sequence comes from Protopterus annectens, assembly GCF_019279795.1. Lineage (NCBI taxonomy): Eukaryota > Metazoa > Chordata > Ceratodontiformes > Protopteridae > Protopterus > Protopterus annectens. The sequence continues at coordinate 1,918,797,874 of NC_056739.1, forward strand.
GTCCTTGAGAAGAAGGATGATTCTCATTGCTCCTTACTGGCCTTGTCAAGTTTGGTTCCCCTTCCTTTGGCCTCACCTTCAGGAGAAGCATTGGACTCTGGATCCAGTTCCAGACCTGCTGAGACATAAGTCAGGTGCGCTTCATCCTTCTCTCCACACCCTCAACTTGACAGCTTGGCTGCTCCACTTCCCAATTTAGTCAGGCTTCAGAATTTCACTCCAACAGTTAAACATATCTTGATGTCCTCTCATAAAGCTTCCACAAGAAAACTGTATTCTAGCAAATGGAAAAGGTTTTCCCTCTGGGCTCCGAATTGACCCTTTTTCTGCGCTTATTCACTCTGTTTTGGAATTCTTGGTGAAACTCTTTCATTAGGGTTCAGCTGCAGCAACCATCAGAGTACAACTCGCTGCAATTTCAAATTTCCACATTGGTGATCCTACTTCCAACTTATTGTCACACAAGGTTGTGTTAAGCCTTCTTGAAAGGTGCCTCCTTATTAAGATCTCCCTTTAAGGAACCCCTTCGTCCTTGGGATTTAAATTTTGTTCCGTATCACCTAACGTTACCACCTTTTGAACCTTCCTCATCCTCATACTTCAAGTTCCTTTCCTGGAAGCCCATTTCTTCTGGTTGCTATAACATCTGCTAGAAGGGCATCAGAGTTGCAAGCCCTAGCTATCAAACCGCCATATTTGATATTTCATATGGATATGGTATCCTTACGAACTAATCCATCCTTTTTTACCTAAAGTCTCTTCTTCAACTGACATAAATCAATCTATTGAGCTTCCAGTGTTTTTTCTTAATCACAGCAACAAGGCAGAATACAAATTACATCAACTGGATGTGCACAGACAACTCAGATTCTATTTGCATAGATTTTAGAAAATCTGACCAGTTCTTATCCTTTTCAGACACAAAAAAGGGTAGCTTAGTTTCAAAAACTACCCTTTTCAACTGGCTCGCAAACTGCATTACATTCATCTATACCTCAAACAACAGAGGTTTACCATTTAAGGCTAAGGCTCATTCCACTAGAGCACTGGCTATGTCTTCTGCCTTTCAGGCCAGAATTCCTATGGATAATATTTGTGCTGCAGCTAGCTGACCTACTCCTCATACATTTATCACACATTGCAAAGTGGATTTGGCCTCCAGGGACAGGGCCTCCTTTGGGTCCACTGTCCTTAAAGGTGTACCCTCGGGAGACACCCAGGGAGAAGGTGCTAGGGATGCTGTCCCATCATTGTAAGAATGAAGGCGAGATAGAACAGCATAACATAAAGAAGTTATGTGCTCACCGTAACGTTCCGTGTTTGTTGTCCATCTCACTGTTCATTCTTATGAATCCTTCCTCCTTCCAAAGACTCCTTGTGGACCTGGTGGATGTTTTACTCCTTTCAGGAGTTCCTTGCTTCAATTTGTTTCTCCTATTCCATTGGGGATAGCATATATATGTGTGTGTGTGTGTGTGTGTGTGGTTCTTTACAATTCCTTTAGTAGTAGCAGCAAACAAGATCTGGGGAGTTACACCACTGCATTATGGGATACCTACTTGCCATGAGCCAAGTTTGAGTCTTTCAGCTGTGTATTCGGCCGAGTCGGAGCCGAGGATCGGTTCCAAACCCATCATTGTAAGAATGAACAGCGAGATGGACAACAAAACATGGAACGTTATGGCGAGTACATAACTTATTTATACTGCCACAAAATAGGTATAAAACATGCCACAGTAAAACCGATGGTAATACAGGATTTGACGATAAATAGAAAACTGTAAACTAACCCTACTACAACTAATGTAATTCATTTTTTTTGTTTTGTGGGGTGTTTCCCCCCCCACCCTGAGATGTGACAGACTTTTAATACTGCTCCATTGCTCCAAAGTCATGTAAAAAATTTCCTATTCCCTATGTGGCAAAGGCATGAACAAGTTGTTAGTGCCAGTGTGGTTTGTTCAACTTTTCCTTGCACTCATCTTATCCTGGTTTTACACTTCCTTTGTTTACCTTGTCTTGTGTATTTTGAGGACATTTCTAAGCCTTAAGAAAGCATGTTTTACTTGCAATGTTGTCTTTACTGGCACTTTGGAAACTCCCATTGTAAACTTATAGCGTTCTCTGCTGTTAAGCAGACCTGCTATAATAGATACATTTTGCCAAACTGTGTTTTGCTGTATCTCCTTGGTTAGAGGTGCTTTGTTTAGTCAACAGTATGGTGTAGCGCGCTTTGTTGGACATTGCCAAGGGACCAATACAGGAACCACATTTTGGGTTTGCTAAACATGTTTGGCTACATTGTTTCAGTCAGCTGTCGATAATGTATACTGGCTTTATTTTGTAATTTCCTGGGTAATAGAACAGCTGAGGCACACTTTGTTGCATGTTTCAGAGCCACCATCGGTAATTTATTGAGGCTGGCTTTTGTTGTTGCCATCTTTTCTTTCCAGCAGGATGTAGGATAAGGGAAATGAGCAAGTCATTTACAGAAGGAAGGGATTTGGCAATAACTAGTGATGAAGTTTTGTTTCATTAGACAGTAGGAATGTGATTCTCTTTCACCAATCAGATTGTGAGTGCTGCATGTGTGATCAACAACCCAGAGCTGATTCAAAACAAAGTAATAAATTCCTCATAATGCATCACATTTTATACAATGGACCAAAAAGATAAAAGACAGCAAAATAACTACACAGGGTTCAGGATGGATTGTGATACATAATCTAGTAGCAGTTTGTCATTTTACTAAAAGTTTTGTATGTCTTTTTGTGTTTTATTTGTTTGACTGTGCAGTATACAGGATTGTACAGCATTTGATGATTTGATCTTTTTATTGGTTGTCACCATATGAAAACTGTTTTATATGTGTCTGTGCGTGGGAGTGAGCTATTCCTCTCCTTTAATACTCTGGCTTTTTGTATTGAAAAATGAGAAATAAATGATGTTGGGTATGTGTGTGTGCTTCCATTGCCTTGTTTAGGCCATTTGCATTATAAATTTTTCTGCTCGAGTTCCATTCTGTTTGGTAACACAGCAATTTGAGGTTGAGGGTAATTTTATTGCTGTCTACCCAATGTTGTTTTTCACCACTACTACTATTCAACATTATTTTTGATAGATCTCATGAATAACATAAAGCCAGTCTGTGTGCAACCACTATTAACCTTCAAGAACACACAGACCATGAGGAATTCCACAGGAATAAAATGTGCGACCACATTGGAAATGTTTTATACTTTTATTGCCATACAATATGATAGTTGTGTGACAATAAAAAAGTGTCTGTATGATGTTCTTCATGTTTCATTATTGTAGTCATCACATTTGGGTTATCCCTGCAAGGGTAGCACTCAGTCGGCCCGAATACCAAAGGCGTAGTATTTCTGTGTTGGTTGCCATCGCCCTGGGACTGACGTCAGTTCGTCAGGGTTATAAATTAAGGTAGCTGACACCATTACATCAGTATTTCTTGCCAAGGAGCCCGAAGCAGAAGCAATCCGCACGAGTGCCGGTCGGCCGCAACTTGAATTTTTTGTTTTCAAATTGAAGTGTTCTAAAGCTAAGTACCCCATTGGGGATCCTTTTTTTTTTTTTTGCTCTAACCGATGTCAGAAAAAGTTAACAATCGTCTCACCTGTGGAAAGCAAATAAAACACAGAGATTTTCATTTTTACTGTATCACTGGGTTAGGCCTAGACCACAACGTCCCCCGCTGTCACTTTTATGCTCTGTCGAATGCCAGAACTATATGTCGTCGGGCCTAGATATTATCGCTCTCAGTCCTCAAATTCCGATATGGCTTCGGTAAACCATCTAACAGCAGATCTTCTGAAAAAACGTAAAGGTAAAGATAGACACAGAAACCGCACAAGTCCAAAACTGCTGACGATGCTTCCGTTAAGCTAGTAGTCAGTTCTGTCCTCAGCGAGGCGCTTTCACAGCCCCTGAGGCCCGCTTCTGTGGATTCGCAGGCTGCTACCGAGACCCTTTCGGAGTCCTGTATGCTGTGAGACTCTTCATCGACTAAGGATCCTGCGGATGTCTCTACCTTGGATGGGTCCGGAGCCACTGAGCAGGTGCCAGCTTCTGAGGAAGTATTTCGCACTACCTATTCTCGACACAGACTGACAACAACTTTCGCGTCTACTGTTCTTTCAAAAACTACTGAGTTTCTAAGACCCAGGGTATGAACCACACCCAAGAAACCGACGACCCAATCTCAGGCACCTGCTTCCTTGCCTCAGTCACAGATGCTTAAAATGGCGGAAGACCATATAATGCTTATCAGGGGAAGCTAGGCTACCCCCTCAAAAAGAAAAAGAGATTTGTTCCCAGTAGTTTTATCTGAACAGGAGTCCGATGACTCTGATGCATCTGAATATGAAGATATGCAACCCCTTTCCTCTTATGAGGATTCTGATGTGGAGGAATCCATCCCTTTAGCCTCTCCATCCGAGGACTTTCCTTTGGGGAAATCCTTCATACCTTAAGGGAGCATTTCCAAAGGGAATGTCAGGACTACCCTCAGTCAAAAAAGAGACTCAGGGAATTCCTAGGTCTTCCACAGCACAGACCTCTGTCCATTCCTCCTCTCCTGGATGTTGTGGATGATGTTTTTATGGAATCCAGTTTGACTCCTGACACCCTCCCTCTTGCTCCAAGGAAATCAGACCGGTACTATAGAGTTAAAAACAACACAAGCACCAAAAGAAGAATAAATCCAACAGGAAAAAAGACAACTGCCAATAAATCCAACTGTTTATTCCACTTGCTTCTCTCTCTCTAGCGCCTCGGCTTCAAACAGCCTTCAAGGAGTATCTCACAGTAAAAAACAAGTAACTTTTATACACACCTTAATTAAATCATTAATCAATTAAATAAAACAATTACATACTAACAATGTACCAAACAATTATGCATTCAAATCACACTCTTCCAGCAGCATTCAGTGTTCAGACCTATAGGAATTAAGGTCTGATATTTCAAAATAAAAATTAATTCCTTTTTCAACAATTCATATCTCAGTTTATCTTCACTAACTTCTTGCAACATAATTTGTTCTAAAACATATACTCTGATGCTGTTGCATTCAGAGTTATGATGCTCAATAAAATGTTGTGCTAAAGGACTTTCTATTTTTTTATTTTTTATGTCTCTCAAGTGCTCCATAATTCTTATTTTTAACATTATAATCTAAAAGGAATAGTGGGTGAACATATAGTGACAGGTATACACAGAAAGTTTGATAGTATCAATCAATTTTTGATGGGAAATAGCTGTCATCCAAAACATGTTATGAAAGCAATACCATATGGTGAATTATTGAGAATTTCTAGAATATGCAATAACGATGAAAAATTTATTAAAGAGATAAATAAGACATGTGACATGTTTATAAATAGAAAGTATGATAGTCAGTTGATCAATATGAGTAAAAATAAGGTATTTAATAATAGATATCATAGATGCCTGAGTGATTATAATAGGAATAAGTTTGAGTTAAATAGAAATGACAATAATAATATCTATATGGTATCTGTATATAATATATTGAGTGAAGATATGAGAAGATGTATTTCTCATTTTTGGAAATATTTACGAAACTTTAAAGAATTAAAAAATATTCATGATAAAATGTTAAAATTTAGTTATAGAAGAGGGAGAAATGTAAAAGATATAGTAGTACATACAAAATTTGAGCTACCTATGGAGAAATTGGTTAAATCTGTACGAAATACAGGTACAGAGGCATGTGGAAAATGCAAAATTTGTATCTATATAGAAAATTATTTTCCTGTTATTAATGGAATTCATTATGTCCCAAGGAGAATTTTTTGTTGCACTACAGAAAAAGTGATCTACATTATTAAATGTGGATGTGAAAAATATTATATGGGCCAAACAAAAAGGATGTTAAAAATAAGAATTATGGAGCACTTGAGAGACATAAAAAATAAAAAAATAGAAAGTCCTTTAGCACAACATTTTATTGAGCATCATAACTCTGAATGCAACAGCATCAGAGTATATGTTTTAGAACAAATTATGTTGCAAGAAGTTAGTGAAGATAAACTGAGATATGAATTGTTGAAAAAGGAATTAATTTTTATTTTGAAATATCAGACATTAATTCCTATAGGTCTGAACACTGAATGCTGCTGGAAGAGTGTGATTTGAATGCATAATTGTTTGGTACATTGTTAGTATGTAATTGTTTTATTTAATTGATTAATGATTTAATTAAGGTGTGTATAAAAGTTACTTGTTTTTTACTGTGAGATACTCCTTGAAGGCTGTTTGAAGCCGAGGCGCTAGAGAGAGAGAAGCAAGTGGAATAAACGGTTGGATTTATTGGCAGGTACTATAGAGTCCCTGACTCCCACAAATTTATTTTCAAAAATCCAACTGCTGACCCCGAGGTTATGTCTCAAGGACTTAAAGGAATTAAAGCAACTTCTGCTAAGAATCCCACTCCCTCTGCTACTCTTGCTGTTAAAGCACTAAATTGTTAGTTCCATATGCTGAAATATCAGCAACATACCATGGAACTCCTCAAACAAAAAAATCTTCTTTTCCTGCTTGTGCAGTAAATAGAGTTGCAAGAGTTAATGCATTCTGCAAGTCAAGTAACTAAGCACACCTTACAAGGTGGTTTTTACACCTTAGGAGCATCTTGCAGGGTAGCAGTCACTGGTTCTTTCCTTAGAAGGCATGCTTGGCTAAAGGAACAGCTCTTGCCAGACCCATGTCAAATCCAAATTATTGGACGCACCACTGCACAAAGACAACTTATTTGGCACCAAGACAGAGAAGATCTTAAAAAAGATGGAAGAAAAAGCTAAATCTATGCAGACAGTTAAAGACTTCTTGCAGGTCCAGCCACTGAGGTTCAGTAGGCATTGCCCCTCCAAACACTGGTCCTTTCCTGCCCCCTTCAGGTCAGCTCAGTCCAGGCCCTGGGGAAGCAGGACCTCAGACAGCAGCCCCATGGAATGCAGAGATCTAAGCAATGGAGTTCCTCCTCTTCAAAACCAGGGAGTGCTAAGCCACCCCCACGTGGTAAGAACTCACAATGACTTTACACTTTCACCCCCCCTCCCTCTGCCCACCTGCTGTTGCCCCTAGGAGGAAAACTCTCCTTCAACGCAAGCACCTGGGCCACCATTCCCAACGACTGCTGGGTCCTCAACATAGTGTCCCAGGGATACAGATTTTATTTCCACACTCTACCAACCCCAAAAGGGTTCCCGTATCCCCCAAACCAGTGGGCAGAGGCCAAAAAGCAAGTCCTTTCCCTTCTCTCTATGAGGGCAATAGAGCATGTTCCTGCAGAACAGGTAGGCCAAGGTTTCTACTCCAGACTTTTCCTGGTACCCAGAAAAGAGGGTACCTGGCACCCCATCCTCGATCTATCCATTCTAAACACTTTCCTGGTGATACCAAAATTCTAAATACCCTCCAGCAACTTCTACCTATGCTGTCCAAGGATGCTTGGTTAGCCACCCTAGACCTAAAAGAGGCATACCTACACATCCCAATCAGGGAATCTTGCAAGAAATATCTATGTTTCAGGGCAGGATCACTGCACTTTCAATTCTCTGTGCTTCTGTTTGGCTTATCCACTGTTCCCAGAGTTATCACAAAATGCCTGGTTCCAGCCATTGCTTTTTGCAGACAAAAAAATATTCAAATTTACCCATACTTAGACGACTGCCTGATTCAGGTTTCTAAAGCACCTGACCTTTGTAAAGGACCTATTGACCTCCCTGGGGTATACTATCAATGAAAAGAAATCCAAACTAGTACCCACGCAAAAGATTGTATTCCTGGGAGCAAGCCTGTACACGGCATCCCAGATGGCATTCCTTACACCAGAAAAAAACGAACCTACCTGACAACGAACTTCTCTCAACTAGCCACCAGACCCCAGTTATCCGCAAAGAATATCCTGCAAGTGCTGGGGTTCATGACTTCTTGCATTCTACTCATTCCGTATGCCAGACTGCATATAAGGAAACTACAGTGCTACCTAAATAGCCTTTGGTGTCAACACTCCCAAGACCTGGAAACTCTTATACCAATGATACCTTGTTTAAGGAAAGATTTTTTTTGGTGGGCAGCAGCATGCTATCACAACAAGGAACTTCCCTTCTCACAACCCCACGCCACCCAGACCCTCACCACAGACTTATCAGACTATGCCTGGGGTGCACACCTGGATGGCAGGTGCATTCAGGGCCAATGGAGCCCAAACCAAGTACATCTGCACATCATACAAAAAGAGATGTTAGCTGTTCAGCAAGCTCTGACAGCCTTCAGACTCCTCCTCTCCCTGTGGCCTCTACTGATCAAAACAGATAACACCACTGTGATGTGGTATATCAGCAAGCAGGGAGAGACTCACTTGTACCCTCTGTGCAGGCTCTCCATGCCCCTTTGGCACACGGCCTCAGCCATGCAACTACACCTGCTCAATTCCTGCCAGGCTGTCTAAACTCTCTGGCAGACAACTTAAGCAGAAATCCTCTGGACCCACACGAGTGGCAGCTAGACCAAAGAACCTTCACCCTTGTAACCCAGAAATGAGGCACCCTGAATGTCGACCGCTTTGCTTCCCATTCCAACCATCAGCTCAGCAAATTCTGCACCAAGGAACCTCACAGCAAGGCCTGGAAAGTGGATGCTCTATCCTTCCAGTAGGTCAACCTGTCTGTCTATGCATTCCCCCCTCTACTGCTCATTACAAGGGCACAGCTCAAAATAAGGGAGGAAAAACCGAGGACAATCCTGATTGCCCCAGACTGGCCATACTAGCACTGGTACCCTCTGCTGCACAGCCTGTCACCATTGCCACCATGGAATCTCCCTCAGATCCCAACACTCCTGACCCAGAGGAATGGGGAATTCATGCATCCCCAATTGCAGACCCTCAATCTGGCAGACTGGCTTATTCCCTGACCACTGCACAAGCTGCTAATCTAAACAAACAAGTTCTAGATGTTATATGTGAGGCCAGACGCGCTAGCACTAGAAAGTCTTATGCTGACAAGTGGAAAAGGTTTTGCACCTGGATCCAGGCTAAGGGAGCCGGAACTGCACAGCCCTCCCTACCTCTCATCCTGGATTACTTGACTGACCTACAACACAGGGGTCTATCCTTCTCTTCCATTAAAATTCATGCCTCTGCCATCTCTGCTCATTTCAGCACAGAGCCACCGCTTTTCTCCCACCCTCTCATCAAACAGTTCCTAAGAGTAGCTAGCATCTTGAGGCCACCCAGAAAAGCACACCCTGCCCCCCTTTGAACCAGCAGTGTCAGCAGAGTCAAAGTCCCTCTCTTGGAAGACCGCCTTGCTTCTGGACATCATTTCAGCTAGAAGAGTATCCGAGCTACAAGCACTAATGGCTGTATAGCCATTTATCATTTTCCATGCTGACATGGTCTCCCTTGGGACTAACCCATCCTCCATGCCAAAAGTGTGGCTCTCAACCAATCCATTCATTTGCCCTCCTTTTTCCCTAACCCACAAAACAAGGAGGAAAAGGGATTATGCACTCTCTAGATGTGCACACATAGCTCAGATTCTACCTAGACAGGACTAAATCATTTAGAAAGACTGATAGATTGTTGGTCAGCTTTGCTGCAGGAGCAGAGGGCAAGGCCATATCCAAACAAACCATTTCCAAATGGATAGCACACTGCATCCATTTCTGCTACAAGCAGCACAGGAAACCTCCCTCAAGGGTGTCAGGACACATTCCACCAGAGCAACCTCCAGCTCTGCAGCTTTCCTCAGAGGGGTCCCCTCCAGGGACATCTTGGAGGCTGCAACATGGACATCTGTTCATACCTTCACCAAGCATTACCACCTGCCTGTCTTCTCCAAATCCAGGGCAGGCATTGCCACAGCAGTCTTGCAGGGCATCCTGACCAGCCCTTAGTCTTCTTGACTGCCTCAACCCTTTTCTTCAGCTTTGGGAATCAACCCAAATGTGATGACTGCAACAGTGACTGCACTCATATATCTACATTTATGGTAAGTGCACACAACTGTACTTTCCTGGTGGTTGATAGCTCCTACATTTTACCACCTGTGACAGTAAAAATAGCTGTCAACTTTTCTGTCCTTTCGAACAAATATACGCAATATCAGCAGTTCCCTGGTAGGGGGTATGTCCTTTGTGGATTCTACAATCTCTGAGTTAGTATGTAAAATTTGCAGAAGGTATGAGGAATGCAGCATGGCTTTCCCCCTTGTAAAGACACTTTTATGTTTTATTTTACATGTTCCAAGGTTAATCTTTGGAACACAAGCAGTTAGCTGATGATGTGCCGTCATCAATGTTAATGTATCAGTGTTCCAACTGTTGATAATTAGGGATGTTTGATATGAAATACCTGATTTCCATCCATCCATCCATCCACAGCCCCTACACCACACACACCTAGAGCAAATTTAGTGTGTCCAATCCACCTACTGCATGCCTTTGGAATGAGGGAGAAAACCCATGTGAGCACAGGGAGGACATGCAGACTCCACAAAGGAGATACCCCACCCAAAAATCGAACTGGGGAACCTCTTGCTGTGTGCCAAAAATACTATCCACTGTGCCACTGTATGTGTGTGTGTGTGTGTGCGTGTGTGTGTGTGTGTATATATATATATATATATATATATATATATATATATATATATATATATATATATATATATATATATATATATATATATATATGTATGTATATATATATATATATATGTATATGTGTGTGTGTGTGTGTGTGTATATATATATATATATATATATATATATATTATATATATATATATATATATATATATGACACACACACACACATAAGCAATGGCCTTTTCCGGTTAGGGGTCGCCACAGTGGATCACCAGTCCACAGATTGATTGGCAGTGATGTTTTTACCATGTTGAGTTGCCAGCCCGGCACCCAACCTTTACAGAAGGCACACACATACACACATGTACCTACCTGTATGACTTTAAAACTCACTTGACCACAAGCAGGGCATGCAGACTCCGCACAGATGGTGGTCCAGCCGAGAATTGAACCAGAAAACCTCTTGCTGTGAGGTGACAATGCTAATGGCTGCACAACCACGGCTGCGCGCGCCTGTGTGTATGTGTGTGTAAAAAATGGACACAATGCAAAACAGATGCTTTGCCATCATTGGGCAATGTTCAAACTGCCTGCTTATTTTTATTTATTTGTTTTTAAGATCTACATAGACATGGTTTGGTAGCTATTTTGGCAGCCATCAAAACAACTGTCTAAACTGTAGCACGACAGATTGACAGTTGTCTTACTAGAGCTGTGACATTCTACTTTCCTTTCTGTTAGAAGAGAGAGCAACATGCAGTGTACCTATGGCGTACTTCTGTAAATGGAGGTATAACTTTGTTTGGGGAGTGTGGGTCTGACTGGACCTGTGGCAGTTTTCAGTTCGTTTCAAAACAGAGAGGATGTACTGTATGTGTGAACAGATGCATGCACATCTTCACACACCTACTTTGAAACACATTCACATGCCCTGTCATGATCGCACACATTGCAAAAGATGCCTGACCTAAATTGGTAGTCTGAACAGGACAGAGCGATTTACCTTTTCCCTGCAAAATTCCTCCCCTTGAAAATTGTTTGTGCAGTGCAGCTAATAACTGTGTACAATATAACAAACTTTTGCTCTGCACAGTTCTTGTGTAGTACAAGCTTTTATGAATTGCCATGTTACGCAAAAACCTTTGCAAAATAGTGCACCAGGATGTGCAGGGGCCTATTCAGCATACACCATGCCCACAGATTACTAGATTAACATACACCTCTGAAAACTTTGTTGCTGAGTAGGGCAGAGTTCTGCTATTTTTCAGCAACACTACTATGAATCACAGAATATTTCCATACTGTGTAAATCCACTTGTATGGCTTTTCACAGTCACAAGCTGTCTGTGAATTCCACCCAAAGTTTTTTAGAATATTTTGATTTTGACATGTTGCACTGAATGTTTGAGCAGAGCTCTTCCGTAAGTTTAGGAAGACTAGAGTATATGCCCCATCACCTCCTCACTAGCACTCCCACCTGACATCTCCACGGCCTGCATGCTTTCATCCCATTCCTTCTGTCAGGTTTGAAGCCCCGCATGCCTAGATTAGACGAGAGCACGATGGCCAGTTCCTTCCCATGTGGTAAAGCCTGCTAGCCTGTATATTCCCTGTCAGTGAGATTTGTGTGCTAGAGAGTGGCTCAGCTGTTAGTCCTAATGAGTGGCCTGTTTTTCCTTCTTGTTGGCTGCTCACAGAGTCATCATTGCTGTCTGGTCATGAAGCATGCTTTTTCGTGAACACAACTTTTATTTCCCCAGCTTAGCAGTGCCACCCTGCCATGGTAGCATGAGTCAACTCTGCAGGTCTAGCCTTAATGTCCCCAGGACGAACAACCTGGTATCAGCTACTCAAGCTTAGCTTATACTCTACATACTGTCCCAAAGATGTCAGTCCTGCTGATTGAACATGGGTCACCTAACCCCTGGTCAGGGCTTCATCCATGAACATCACAGGACTAGAAAGGATATGCCTTCTTCCTTCACTCTGAGTGACGTGTTACGGAGTTTGATAAAAGTCATTGAATTCAGAAATGTATTTATTTATTTGAATTGGGCAGCCGTGGTGGTGCAGCGGTTAGCGTTGTCACCTCACAGCAAGATGATCTCCGGTTCAGTCCTCAGCTGGGGGTGCCTTCTGTGTGGAGTCTGCATGTCCTCCCTGTGGCCACGTGGCTTTCTTCCGGGTGCTCCAGTTTCCTCCCACATCCCAAAGACATGCTGTAGGTGGATTGGACTCACTAAATTGGCCTAGGTGTGAGTGTGAGCATGTGTGTGTCTTCTGTGGAAGATTGGGCGTTGGGCTGGCAACTCGACACTGTAAAACTCCACTGCCAATCATGAGCGGACAGGCGATCCACTGTGGCAACCTCTAACTGGGAAAAGCCGAAAGAAGAAGAAGATTTATTTATTTAAATTCTCTCTCTCTATTTTTATTATCTTTATTTATTTAGGGGGGGGGGTTGTAGACCTGTTGTTTTGCTTGCATGCCAGTGCTGTGTCTAAAGCAGGATTGTCTTTATAAACACATGAAATGCATCATTTTTTTTCCCATAAGGAATGTTTTACAGTATAATACTGTGGTATGCTTTCTGTATAATATATTAGAAACTTAATTAGTTGATGTACAATATTTTGATGTTTAGAACCACTAGTAATTATAATGGCTATCAGTATAACTTGGATGCTTTAGCAGGAATTTTGTTTTGAGTAGTGTTTTGTGATTTTGCTGCATTTGTAGATAACTATTAGAGCCACGTGGCAGATTGATTGGTGCAAAACCACCAAAGTTTATTAAGCCAAGTTGCATGTAAAATAATCTTCTTTAAGAATTTTCCTTTGTGTTTTTATATTTAAGAAAATTTATGTACTATGTTGCAAGGCTGTTAAGTTTGAATGTTTCCCTTTCTGTAGCTTAGTTATGTGGAAAGGAGTGGAGGTAACTGATGTTTTAATGCCAAGTACATGAAATGAAAGTTGGCTTTGTCCAGTTTTTAAAGATGAGTACTAGGCTAATTGCTTTGAAGGGTCATTTTTAGTCTAGCTAATAATCTGCGGTTAGAATCAAACCTTGTACTTTGTGTATATAAGGCAAAGATCTTATTCATTCTGCTAATCTCACCCTGTTTTTAGAATATAGTAAAGATGTTTCAGTAACAAAATTGTAGTCTGAGAATGTTGAAGACTGCCAATGTTTTCATGGTTTATTAAGTTTAACCATGCTGGCCTTATAACTTGCAGTTTTCAGGATGTACTTGGAAAACAACAACAATGGAAAGACCATGGAAAAACACATATATTTAATGAACAGTAAAATAGATGAGCGCTTTCGGACATGCCGCCGCCTTCAGATTAATTCAGCAATTTAAAATCAGTCAGCATATAAGTACACTTAAGAAATCAATTACATCATTATACAACCAATTAAATCTTTCATCTAATTAACATTTCCTAGCCTTTAAAATCAGTCTTAAAGGTATAAAACCATTCAGACCTGGTGGAACATCAGCTGTCAAATCAGCTGTCCATTATGTCTCTAACTTCTGTAGCATTCTTTATATCTCCACCTTGTAGTGAGGGGGTGTAGATGTCCAAGACCATAAACTTAAAACTGTGTTGTGTAAATGCGTTGATATGTTGAGCTGTTGCACTTCTCTGAACATTTCTACATGCATCACCTATATGTTGTAAGATACGTTCCTTCAACATTCTGTTGGTTTTACCAACATAACAGTGAGTATATTATGTGCAAGTTGCTATGTAAATCAAATTTTTGTAGAACAACATGAATAATGCAAACACTTATATTTTCTCTTTGTAACCAGATGTTCAAACTCATTACCAGTCCTGATATACCTACATGCCCTACACCTGTTGCATGGAAACGTACCTACCTTGGCACTATACGATTCACCTAACTTGTTCCTACTGCCTGGTCCAGGTCTATAACATAGTAGACTCTTTTTAAATTATGATTTATTTATAACTAAAACTAGGTATCTCCCCCAATATGTCTTTAATCTTGTAGTCTGATATTAATAACTTCCAATTGCTCTGTATTATTTGTTTTATATATTTAGAATCATTACTAAAGGTAAGAGGTATTCTAACTTTAGACATGCATCTTCCTTCCTTGCAAGTCTTATTATCAACATTCCTTGAATACCATGGTCTACCTATTCCATCTCTCACTGTTCTAACCTTTCCTGAAGCTATTTATACTTCCTTACTTTTGTAACCACATTCTAACAAATTTCTTTCAGTTGTATCCATCTGTTGTAAAAAAAAAAAAAAAATCACTTTCCTTGCTAGAAAGTCTGGAAGTTCTCAAAAGCTGATTGTTTTTAAAAATGTAATGGCAATGAATATAGTGGGTGTGCATACTACTCCTGTCTAACAAAACATTTTTCCAACATGGCTTATGATAAAGTACTTATTTCTTCTTCTCCATCCACTTTAGAATTTTTAGATATTTTACTAAGAGTCTGCTGAATAATGTGTTGTAAACCTTAAAAACGTAGTTATTTCTAAATATCGGACAAAAACTTCCAACTGTTGTATATCCCCTTTCCACAACAAAAACACATCATCGACAAATCTCTGATATAAACCTATATATGTTAACCATGGATTATCCTCATTCAAAGCATATTTCATTTCCCACTCAGCTAAGACTGCGTAACTATTAGCGCAGGATGTACATATGGCTACACCCCAGTGCTGCAGATAGAACTTCTGTTCAAATGTAAACACATTGTTTTCTAATACAGTACTTAACCTACATATACATTCAATAATTTCCTTATCCATATGTGCTACCCTTTCATTAAATTTATGTGTAAAACTTAGTCCTATATCATTGGGAATAACTGTAAAAAGACTCTTCACATCTAACGTCATCAAAACAAATCCCATATTTGTGTTAGCACTATACATATATTCACTTAATTGTTTTAAAAAGTGTGGAGTCTCTTAAAGTGGTACCAGCCTTATTAACCATTGGTGTAAGTTGTCCTCCTAAGCATTTTGAAACATTTTCTGTAACTCAGGAGATTTTTGTAAAGACTTGTGTATTTTAGGTAGGCCTGATATACTAGGGATCTTTGGAAACTCTAGTATAAAGTAGTTGTATAGATCTTTTGAGCTAATATTAATATTAAATAAATCAGACTGATCATCCTTTACATTACCTATAATGTCTCTTACTATTTTTATATTCAGAGATGTATAGGTAGCTTCATCCACTATCACTGAATATTTTAAACCTAAAGAGACAACTATGGCACAACATATATACGTACATATATATACATGTATATGTATGTATGCATATGCACCATGTTTGCAATTCAGTATATTCTGTTTTAACTGTACTTTTTTCTGCTAATGTACTATATTCACCTTCACACTGTACCTCCTTGGACTGAACCCAAGTGGTCCACTGAAATCAGTATTCTACTGCTGTTAATGAAAATAAAATAAAATAAACCAGATTAGTGCTTCTGACTTGCCCCTAAAAAGAAGCCTTTAATGTCTAGTTGATATTGCCTGGTTAATGAAAATGAAAGGTAGAGGCCATCAAATAGGTTCATAGGTTCATAGGTTTATACTAGGCTATCTGCCCGAGGGTATTTACAAGCCTAGCCCATAGCTTTGTGGCTTACACCACCCCTTTAGTATGGGGAACTATACCCATTATTTTGCTGTGCCTCTGTCGAGCAGTAACACTGAGGTAATCCCTGGGGTATATCTGCGATCTCCCATCCATTGGTCAAGATTTCTCTTGAACAAGGCCAGTGAGGTGCTCTGCCTCACATATACCGGGATTTTGTTCCACAGCAATAGGGAGTCTTTAGGTGATGAATCTATCCCTCCAGCACGTCCTATTAATAGCCGTGTCGAGGTTTAAGTCTCCCGCCCTTGTGGCTCTGACGGATCTAGATTTTTTGAGGTGAAGCATATTCATCAAATCTGGGTTTGACATGGCCTTGTATGTCAGGCACAGGTCACCTCTGAGCAAGCGGTAAGCGACTGAATAGAGCTGAAGTTCTTTCAGTCGGGCAGCATAGGACAGATTTTTGAGACCATTTCTCCTTTTGGTGAGGAACTTTTGTGGCCTCTCCAGCTGCTGCAAATGTCGGGTCAGATACATTCTGAATGGGGCATTGTACTCAATCATTGGTCTGATGAGTGATGAGTATAGGGAAACTATGACCTCCCTTGATCTAGATGTGAATCCCTTCATGATAAGGTGGGCAATGTAGAAGGTCTTCCTAACTACTTTAGCTACATGGGTGTCGAATGACAGGCTACTGTCAACCTGGGTCCCCAGGTCCCTAATAACTTCTTCTGTGCTCAGTGGATTGCCACCTATATGGTAGCTAGGGGTAACCTTGTTTTTCCCGAAGGGTATGACTATGCATTTTTTGGCATTTAACTTTAGGCCATGGCTCTGGCACCAGTTATCCGTTTCTGTGACACCCTTCTGAAGGATATCTGTGTCAGATGTGTTTTTGACTACGGCGCCCAGTTTGCAGTCATCTGCAAACTTTGTCAACCATAACCCTTCTGTGTTTGCTTGTACTTCGGAAAAGTAGATGCCAAACAAGAGTGGGCCCAGGACTGAGCCCTGTGGGACACCACTTGTGACAGGCTTTGAGTCTGACATGGCGCCAGCAACTCTGACCCTGTGGGTTCTGTCACTCAGCCAGTTTGCAACCCATCTTGTGATGTATGGGTTAACATTTAAGCTGATGAGTTTTTCAATGATACCTGAGTGGGGTATTGTATCGAAGGCTTTTGCCAGATCGAGGTAGGCTGTATGGACTGCCTTTCCCTCATCAATGGCTTTGGTGACTGTTTCGAAAAAGTCAACCATGTTTAAAAGGCATGATCTGCCTTTGACAAAGCCAAACTGGGTTGGATCCAAAGTCTGCAAATTCTCTATGTCTTTATTTATGAGATCCATTATGATCCTCTCCATGGCTTTGCAGATAAGGCTTGTCAAGCTAATGGGCCGGTAATTTCCAGGGTTGGTGGAGGCACCGCCTTTATGAAGTGGGACTACTGTCACAGTGCGCCACTCCCTGGGTACGTATCCAGAGGAGAGACTATGATTAAACAGCTGTCCTAGCTGTGGGTTTAATTCCTCGTTGAGTTCGTGGAGCACACAGCCGGGGACACCATCAGGTCCCATGGATGCTGTGTTTTTTGCTTTGGAGAGAGCAGTTCTCACTTGGGCGTTAGAGATGTTTGGGGGGCTGCAATCGTTTGGTATAGATATCTCTCCTTTTGGGGGGGAGAAGTTTGCACTGAACCTGTCAGCCAGTATGTTGGCAATGTCTGTAGGATCAGTAATCTTCACATCATTTTGAACTAGTTCTGAGCATATCTGGGAGTTTCCTCCCAGGTTTCTAACATAGCTAAAAAAGGCCTTATGATTGTCTTTTGAGTCTTTAGCTATATTTTTCTCAAAGTTTGCTTTGGATGATTTTATGAGAGCTCTTAGTTTTTTACTTGTAGTGATCAAAGGTGTCTTACCTTTTAAGGATTTTGCTCTATCTTGTAGTAGCTTCCTCCTTTTGTTGTAGAGTTTGTTTATGGCTGGGGTCCACCAGACTGGACGCTTGCCTTTGGTACAAAGAGTCTTTGTTTTGCTTGGGATTGCCTTATCCATGCAGTCCTGTAGGTGCTGGTAGAAGGCATTTGTAAGTGATTCAGCGGCTTGGGTACTGTTTTCCACCGGCTCGGGGGCCTTAAAGGAGACCAAATACCTAGCTGAATTATGTATGGTTGTCTCATTACAAATTTACAGTTATCAAGAAGTGAAGCACAAAATAAAATAAATATATCTTGTAATATCATAGATTGCTTTATCCTTTTTATATGCTTTTTGGGAGTTAGGTTATATTTCTCTCTGCTTGTGCGAGACATTGTTTCTGGTCTATTTCTGACATCCCATCTTACACCCTGCACCAAGCCAGTTACTGAACAATACTGTTGTAGTATGTAAGAGATGGATTTTAATTGAATTTACTCCATGATAAGCATCGCTTATGCACAGATCTTCATCTTTTACTTACTGTGTTC
The DNA here is from genome assembly GCF_019279795.1 of Protopterus annectens. Lineage (NCBI taxonomy): Eukaryota > Metazoa > Chordata > Ceratodontiformes > Protopteridae > Protopterus > Protopterus annectens. The sequence continues at coordinate 1,918,816,596 of NC_056739.1, forward strand.
AGCAAAGTTGACAAAAAAATGCTCCACCCGTTACGGGGAAGCCTGGACATGTGTGGACATTTCTATCTTTGACACCCCTACCCACTTGGATGATCTGCTTGGAGATATTGAACCCACAAGTGGACAAGTCCTCAGCTGTCAAAATCTGGTTACAAACCAAGGTTGCAGGTGGAAGTCCAGTTGCTGTGCAGCAGGTTGGTTGCTGAATAGGCATACTTGTATGTATACGGTGTACAACAGAGAGTGAACTAAAATGCTTCACTTGGTGTTTCATCCAGATAATCAGTTACCCATTGCACCTCTGACTCCTGTTGCATCAACTCTCAAAGCTTTGATCCTGCCTATGTGATAATAGAGTTCATCACTACTGCAGAAATTAACTAAAAAATACCCAGAATTAACAGCACATGAACACTTGCAGGAGGAGCTTTGCCCTTCCCCCAGCTTAAGTATACTAACACCAGGCCAAGTGCAGTTCAGCCTAGAATTTTTATATTTAATTTTTTTTTTTAATGGGGGTTGCTTGAAGTGACTTTTAACCTATCACTATATGACATACCTCTCAACACCCTAGCACAGGAATTGAGGGCAAAGCTAGAGATAATGAAGTGTCTCAAATACCCCAAAATAGGGACATTTAAAAAAAAAAAAATGCAGTTACAAACTTATAAAGTTGCTAGACTAGCAGGGTTTGTATTAGCGCATATTTTCTAAATAGTATTAGGTCTGAAATTCAGACGTCTGTATTTAGTGATTTCTGTCTTCAATGATTGACAGAAAGATACATATTTTATAATGGACAGATCAAAAATATGAGGCAAAAATCTAAGCCTGCTATGAAATTCTGTACAGTTGAGATGAGAGGTGTGTGTCTGGACATATTAGAGATTTATATTTGTGGACCACAGCAATTGAAGAGCATTTGTGGTATAAAAGTTAGTCAGGCAGGAATCAGTAAGACAGCAGTAGGTACTGCAGTACGTTGTGCGGTACTCTCTGGTAATAAGATCTTTCAGCATGAAGTCTGCAACATTTTATGTGGTTCATAAATTTCCGTTAGGATCAGTAATTGGCCATTAGCTGGGCAAAGTGGTGTACACTAAGTCAATGTGTTACTGTGAAGTATATGCTGTAATAGTGTGCATGTATGATTTTACACACATACAGGAAGCTGGAAACGGTATTAACTGTAGCCTGGTGTTCTGAATATTAAGTAGGCATTGTTCCATTTAAAAAATAGTACTGTAAATATTTTAGTGAGCCAGGGCAGAGTTTTTTTCAACCCACCATAAAGCAGTTCTGGACATATATACTTGGTTTACAAGTCCATCTGGTCTCCTGTAGGTGAAGAAATTGATTGCTTTGATTAGAGCCCCCATATCCTATGTTCGGTAGCTTTCAGGACAGCACAGTGCCTCTGCTTCTTGTTAAATTTTTCTGTGGGCTGTCACTGATTTGTGCTCAGCAGTTAAGATATAACTAGAAACCCTGGATAGACGTGGATGACCCTATTTTCAGCCAGAGCAGTAGTCCGACTGGTTATCACTGTATTTTTTCTCTCCCCCAAATTCCTTTATTTATGCCATTTACTGAGCTACTGACTTATTTGCAGTACTTTAGGTCCCCAACCATATGTAGTGGTAATTCTGAAGAATTAGAAATAATTGTATTTACACCATACTCTGGGATCATAGGTTCATAGGTAGGTACTTGGCTATCGGCCCAAGGGCCTACGTAAACCTAGCCAACAAGGTTCCCTGGCTTACGCCACCCACGAAAGTTATTTTCCTGTGCCACTGTCGAGCAGAAACACAGAAGTGATCCCCGGGGTGTATTTCCTATTTCCCATCCACTCATAAAGATTTTTCTTAAGAGTACTAATGAAGAACTTTGCTTGACATAGATGGGTAGCCTTTTCCAGAGTATGGGAAGTCTCTGGGATAGGAATCTATCCCTCCAGCATGTCCTGTTTATTGTGGTGACAAGGTTTAGATCCCTAGAGCGTGTAGCTCGGAGGGATTGGGATTTCTTTAGGTGTAGCATGTCCAACAGCTCTGGGTTTGACGTAGCTTTATATGCAATTTGTTAATCATAGTGAATATAACTATGTTAATTTCTAACAATTATATGATCTGATTGTTTCAAACACTCAAAGGTTGAGAGGGCAACGTAAAATTTCAGAATGCTTCTTAGACCTTGGAATTGTTTTATTCACTCAAACATGTAAATTATTACTTATAAGATTTTGTGCTTTTGTTTAGCATTTTTTCAAGTCAGAAATTAACTTAAAACCAGTTTTCTAAGTAATAAAAACAGCAAGCTATGTTTGTTAGTTTAAGTTAGGTATTCTTAAGTTATAACTGAAAAAAAAATACTTTACCCCAGTGGTGTTTTTTTCCAGTTTTACCTTTGCTTTTACCACCCTTGTCAATATTTTCAAGCCTGTTTTTTGTCAATCCATAAGATATGCTTCTGTTTTTAATCTGTATTGTAAGTGCATACAAGAGCCACCTTAAATACATCTACATCAGACCATGCCAGTAAATTATGAGTAATATATTTCTAATAATTCTTAATCTTGGTGCTAAAATGTATAAAAAGATTTGCTGTGGTGACACTTGGTGTGAGAAATATTCATAATAAAAACTGTGTAATGAAAGACATGTGCTGAACTTTCTCAATCAACATAGCCGCAAGTATTTTCTTAATTAAACACATGCATCCTGTATCTACGATCTGAATCCAACATCACTGCTATTAACATTTAGACTCCTATAAACCATAAATCACAGTCTGCAGTTGACTCAGAAGGTGCTGAAAATGCTGAACGAAATACACAGTGAAAATTTTGACATTGTTGATATAATCTGCACTTTTGTATATAACGTCGCTGTAATGCTGTTAGAGATCACTAGTGCATAAAAAGCCTGTCTTTTTGTTAATTCCAGCTGTATTATAGTGATGAGAATGCTGGTCATAATTTTTTTTAGCCTTCGCTTCACATTGTATTTGTAAGACTAAGCCTTTTTTTTGGAATTTTTGAAAGTTAATGGTGTGAAAATCAGTTTGGATTTAAATGGCTGAGTCATTAGACATGTTTTACCGAGCATTTTGAGTAGTAATTCTGGGGAGTAGGGGAGTACTGAACTGTACTTAAGTGTTCTAGATTGGACACACAGCCCAGTTGTTTGTAAATGTTGTTGTCTTTTCGGCTTTTTCCCAGTAAGGGGTCACCACAGCGGAACTCCAGTCCGCTAATGATTGGCAGTAGATTTTTACGAAATGCCGAGGTGCCAGCTCGACGCCCAACCTTCAACGAAGGGACGCCCATTTATGCATGCATGTCTTTCAAATGCTACCCAACCGCGGGGAGGACATACAGACTCTACACAGAAGACACTCCCAAGCCACGCAGAGAATTGAACGGGAGAACCTCTTGCTGTGAGATAACAACGCTACCGCCATACAACCGCGGCATTACAGAAACTAACCTAGAAGAAACTTTGCAGTGTGGAGGGTGTGAAGTTCACTCCTTAAAATGTTAGGCACCTAGTTCATTAATAAAAATCGAACTGTCAAATATGTGTACTACAAAAAAATAAAATAGAAAATAGTAGATAGTCCACAGTTGAGTTAAAAATAAAATATCGCTTAATATATGATAGACAATTAATGTTTATTTCATTGTCTTTACTGCAAGCAGCAGTAATCTCACCTGTTCTAGTTTGTTTGCTTTTTTTCCTTAGATGCATTCTGCATATGTCTTTTGATTTGTACTTTTTCTTTTCCAGTCTGAACCTGAGATAGGTTCACATGGCTCATAATTTGGTCATTATTACATGATGAAAATTTAACTTGTCAACAAGAAAAAAATCAGAATTTAATAAAGCAATTATTTGTACACAATTTGCTTTTTAACAATGAGATAGTGCCTCTAAGACTTGCAGCTGGAAACCTTCTTTATGGAAGCATGCACACAGCCATTTTTCATAAAGTGGTTTCTTATTGTTGTGGTACTACATGGAGTAGCAGGTAGCATTGTCACCTCACAACAAGAGGCTCTATGGTTCAGTTTTCTACTGAGGTGCCTTCTGTGTGGAGTCTGCATTTCCTGTGTTCGTATGGGTTTCCTCTGAGTGTTCCTGTTTCCTCCAACATTCCAAAGATATGCTATATGTAGATTGGACACTCAAAACTGGCCATATTTGTGAATGTACATCCGAGTTTGTGGTATGGAAGAAAAGCTGCGGCACGGCTAGCCATCTAGAGGGTGTGATCCTTGGCTATAGATTGTCACTGTTGGTGACACCCTGAACCCATGTACAAAAATGGGAAAAGGGATTGTGGATGGATGACAGTTAAATTGCCATTCCTGGCCCACATGAACAGGATTATGCATACTAAACCATAAGCTTTAATGTAGGAGTCCCAGCAAGTAGTATAAATGCACTCTCTGTGGCTCCCTCATAAAGCCCCTTTCGCACCTTAATGAAGGCTGATTTTTTTTTAACAAGAGATATGTTTATTAAATTTTCACTTATGACATAGCCAATAATACATTTATATAAATGAAAACACACCACGTTGACATAATCTTCATTGCAAGTATTATATATCACAAACCATATTGACATAATCTTAGTTGCAAACATTGTATATCACTTATAATTTACCCAGTCATTGTCAGTGAAACATTAACATTCAAATCCTGCCTTCTTTTAAACCTCATTCCTCCCCTGTATGTATTGTTCCCTCACTTCCCAGTTTTTCCTGTGTAATTTGCTCCTACCCTTTTCTAAAGATCCCAATTCCAGTTGTTTTATCCCTGTTAATGTATTCACTACTTCTGAAACAGTTGGTTTAGGGTTTGATTTCCATTTTCTAGTAATAGCTTTTTGGCAGCCGCAATAATTAGACTCAGCAAGGCCTTGCTATGTCTAGTCAATTCTGATTCTGTATCATAGCTTAGAAAAATCATTTCTCTTTCCCTAGATAACATAAACGTGCTCACCCAGCATCTCTGAAGAGCAGTTTGCAGGGAATCTTTAAAGTCTTACAACTCATTACATTTCCAGAAAATATTTTCCCAGTTACCTCTTTCTTCACCATCACATCTCCAACATTTGTGGTCTACCTGAGGAAAGATTCTCTGGAGTCTACTTGAGGTATATAAATACCCCCTATAAACATTTCCAAGCAAAAATCCCACGAGGGTGTTGCTGAAAAGTTCTAAGCCCGACCGAATGACATGGAGACACGAAACTTATAAGTTATTCAATATGTTCACCCCACAGTTCAACACACTTGGCATGTGTTTGAAGTTTCTGTAACCCTGCCAAAAATTCTGGTCACTGAACCACTGCTGCGGTGCTGCAATCGCATCCAAATCACTCAAATTGCTGCCCTTTCCAACACTTTTTATAGTTTGGAAATGGGAAATAGATGGAGCAAGATCTGGTGAGTAGGCAGGATGATCTATGCACTGAAACCCCAGTGTTTCCAAAACATCCATCGTTTTGCTAGCCTTTTGAACAAGTGCATTGTCTTGCAAAAAGAGAACTTCTTTCCGCAGCTTCCCTCTCCTTTTTTCTTTTAATGCCTCCTTTACTTGGCACAGCAAGTTACAGTAGTATTCTGCCTTAACTGTTTGGCCCCTTAGAAGATGGTCATTACAACACCTTGCTGATCCCAAAACACTGTTGCCATGACCTTTCCTGCTGATTTTCGAGTGTTGAACTTCTTTGGCCTTGATGAACCCGAGTGCTGCCATTCCATGGACTGTTGTTTTGTCTCCGGATCATAGTGGTGTAGCCATGTTTCATCAACTGTAACTAGTCATTCCATAAAGTTGGCACCAGCTCAACAAAAATGCTCCAAAATCAACTTGGAAGTGTCCACTTGACATTTTTGTCTTGTCTGCATTCAAACATTTAGGCACCCACTTGGCTGACAGCTTCTGCATACCCAGCTGCTCATGGATTATAAACCCAACATGTTCCCTGGATATCTGTAGTGTCTCAGCAATTGTTTGAGCTGATATTCACCAATCTGCCAAATTCAGGTCATGGATATGGTCAACAATGTCAGGAGCTGACACCATTTGAGGCCTCCCAGACCTTGCTGCATCTTTATCTCAAAGGTAGGTTCATAGATAGGTACTAGGCTAGCTACCGTTGTGGGCCATTTAAAGCCTAGCCAATTTCCCTCGGTGAGAATCAAACCCTGTACGTCTTGTCTGTGAGGTAAATACCTTACCCATCATGCCAACCCCCATACACTACTAGGAAGTAGCTACTGTGCACATTTTAAGGTAATGGGGCTTATTGTTAGTGCAAAGCACTGTAAGCCAGTTACTTCATTTATTTAATAAACTAATTCCCTATGTAGTTACTCGTGTATTTCTGAAAAGTGTTTCAGTATTTGCCTCTCTTAACATGTTGCCAAGCTTTTAACATCTTTGATCTAAAAATGAATTACTGCATCTTCCTTGTTTTCTGCTTTCAGTGATTTTGATAGTAGTTTTAAAATGCAGTGTTTTAATTAAGGAATGTTTACCATGAAATGCATTCATTCAGAGGTCACTTTGTGTCAGTGATAGAATGTACGTCTAAGAACATATTGAAGAAAGGACTCATCTAACTTAAATAGGCTTTCTGAGTTAGATAAAATGCATGGGTGCTTATTTGCAGTGCCCACGTATGCTGCTCTTTTGCAGACCTCGAGCTCCCTTGCTCAGGCACCTCCCATCCCTTTCGTCTCATGCACTGTCACTAAAGCAGGGTTAGGTGGTTCAGTAACTGCCGGATTACCAGATTTTTCTGTCTGTTAGTGATGTTTAAATTTCCTTTTGTGTGACAGCTGCACGAGTCCTTATGCCATTCTATCACCCACTTTCACTTGTCCTAGTGCATATCTTCCAATTGCGGTATTGGCTATTGCCACAGTCTTGACAGTTGAGTGCATAGTTCATGCTGTTATTCTGTTCCCTACATGGGAGGATGTGCAAGTTTGTCCTCAGGTGCTAGCCAGAGGTGGCCCTTCTCAATCTTATATCCTTTGCCGTTACTAAGTCTTTTAGCTTATTAATGTCAAGGTTGTCAAGTCTTTAAAAAAAGTCATATCTTTCTCTCTTTCTGACTCGCATGTTAAGGACCCTTCCTCCAAGTAATTCCTTGGGGCTCATTACATTTGCCCTTGAAATTTGTCTGTTTTTCTTCTCCTGCAAAGTAGTTATTTGCTTATCTTGGGACGAAAGGAAGGGGCCAGTGTTTATCTTCTTTGTAGTCTGTTATTTGGAAGGCTTTGTTTGCTATGTGAAAACATCAAGGTTGAGGTTTCCCCCATCTGAAAAAGCAAACCATTTGTGTTGGCCAAGCTCACCCCAGACAGCTGGTCTTTGATGGTAGGCAGAGCTAATTCTTTGTTGCCAGCCAGACAATTGCGTGCGCTGCTTACCATAGCAATAGTGAATGTTTGTCTCTCATCTTTAAAGTATGTGGTCGAGTTATATACAGCACATCCTGTGACCAGACTGTGCTATCCATATTTTCATTCCCTTAGCAGTAATGTCAGCTGGCATAGGAGGTGACACAACAGGTGGTGAGTGCGCACACACACACATTTGATGTTGGAAGACCAAAAGGCTTTGGGCTCTCTTCCCACTCCTGTAGTGCAGCATATGGGTGCTGCAAATGAGTGTGCCATCTTTCGGTTGAGACGTTAAACTGAGGTCCTACCTGCTTGAGTTGGGAGTAGCTCAGGTAGATGTAAAAGATCCAGCAGTACCCATCAAAAAGAGTAAGGGGAAGTTCCCAGATGCACTGGGAAAATTTCCTCCAGTAGGGAAATGGCACCCCTGGTCTCCCCTGAAGACCGTCTGCAAGCATAGTAGGACTAACATGATGAGCGAGTGACAAGTAAAATGAAAGTAACAGTAAGTAATGCGATGCAAGGGTTAGTGATGGGCTGCTTATATAATGTATTCATGTATAACCCCACCCTTTGGAGGAGAGTGACAGTTTTCACATAACTGGCAGTGGCTTTGATGCCTGTAATGACATTTCTCCTCCTCTTCCGTCCAGAAGTATTTTTACAGTATGGTTTATTTATCCATAGTGCAGGTAAGAATAACAGGTTTTGTGTGTGCATTTTAGAAAGTGTTGTTTCTGACAGCATTACAGTTTCAGCAGGACTGACTCTGTATTCCACTTTTTCAGAGAGTACCTAGTCATTCATGCATTTAGGTGGATTTTGTTGTGCAGTTGCTTGCTGTGTGTGGTCTTGTCAAACTGCTAGTGTTTCAGTTGTGTTTATGGTTATACTTTCTAACTTTTTCTTGCTGGTGCATGCTGTAGGTAAGAAGCGTGAGTTGTCAGAATGAGTTTTATTATTTCTACTTGTCCAAAATCCGGTTGTGACTGTAATAATAATCTGTCATAGAGGTTATTAGTTGAGTTTTTACCGTGTAGCAAGCAGACTTCTATTAATGTCATTTGTCATCATTATTTCCTGCAGTGTAGTCGTGTTTTCCTGTTAACTCTGCATTTTCAGGGAACATTGAGACTGAAAAATTATTGTTTTAAGGTATTTTGGACATATTCGAGCAGTTTTATGATAGTCAGTCCCCTTAAAACAAAGCAAAATACATCCAGTAAAAGAAAAATGATTCCCTTGGAAGCACAAAATGATTCTGAAGGGGAAACCACATTAGATATGAGTGCTTTGTTTAAATGGATTTTAAAGTTCAGTGTTCTGGCTGCAGTTTCCAAAGTGATTTTCAAGCAAAACAGTCTTTGAGAAAGAATAGTGTTTAAGTCAAAAGCATGTGTCTGTTGTCTCGTAGAATTTTGACGGTTAGAAGTTTGCCAAAGTAATACTTGAAATGAAACTTGTTTTTTTTAAAGTAAACTTTTCCATTTCTAGTAAGGTAGAAGCTGTTTCTCATGGCTTTATTCCCCGGGTTGTTCATTATCGAGATAAGAGTTCAGTTGTAGTTTTCTGAAGACCACAAGGCTGAAAATGATGTTGAACACCCATTGACTGTGTGTTTTATGAGCATATAGAATGGGTCGGACGGTCTTACCCGCCCTACTCGTATACAAAAACAGAACCCATTGCTAAATGTTTTCACACTCACGAGCCATTAGTCAGTATCACTGTTTAAATGTATTGACAGCTATTAGGTCTAAAGAATGTGGACAGGGTTTCAAAACCCACTTCCCCAGCCTAAAATGGAAAAGATTATTGTTGTATGTTTCTATTGCTGCTGAGAAGAGTCTTGAGTTGTAGAGTACTTTTGTTTAAAAGAAGTTTCAGTGGACCAGTAATGTAGTGTGTGTGGCAAGTGAGCATTAATTCTGTATTTAGCTTTATGATAGTCCTGGATGAAGATAAGACTGTGCATTACTGCCTCTCTTGACCTAGACAAGGCTTTTGACACAATCCCCTACTTGGGTATCATTGAGAAACTCTCCTAGCTGGGGATTAACTTCAATGATGGTAACATATTACAGGAGGGGCTAACACAGACAAATGACTGGTGCCAAAGCCATTGTCGAAACTAAATCAAAAAAGTGCATTATTATCCCCTTTGGCAAAGTGAAATTCCCTGCTAATTACAATATTGACATCACCCTCCCAAGTTCAAATACAGTGGTGTGAGATATGAGAACACAAGTAGGTAGCAATCTGAACTTCGGCCACCAACTTTCCACAGTGGTAAGGAAAGCCTTCTACATTGCACATCTCATAAGTAAGGGCATCACATCCAAGTCTAAGGATGTTACAACTCCACTGTACTTCACCCTCATCAGACTATTAATAGATTAATAGAGTACAGTGCTTCTTTCTGAATGTACCTTACCAGACACCTGCAGCAGCTGGAGAAGCCACAGAGGTTTCTCACCAAGAAAATACAGGACCTCCAAACCATGACTTATGTGGATAGATTGAAAGCCCTGCCACTGTACTCTGTATTGTATAGGCTGCTGAGAGATGACTTGTGCCTGGCCTACAGGGCTATCTCTGACCCTGTCCTGGTGGAAATGCTGCACATCTGCAAGTCAAATGTCACAAGAGTCATGCACTCTAGGGATCTTAACCTAGCCTGTGACATTAACAGAACATGCTGGAGAGAGTGATAGATAGATCTCCCAGAGCTTACTGCTACTCTAAAATAAATTTCCAATTCATGTGAAGCAGTGTTCCTCACTGACCCTATTCAGGCGCAGCTTGAACAAATGGATGGCGACAGCAAACTCACCCCGGGGGGGTGGCACCCATGTCCCTCATGGACAGGTGTAGTCTGTGTTGATCATAAACTTGCTTTGCGAATTATGTATACCTAACCAAAGACAATTGAGGCAACTTGGCATTAACATGGCTAGGCTTGAACAGTGAGAGAGATTTTTTTTTTGTTTGGGGTCCCCTTTAATATTGCAAGACGTTTTATTTATGAAACAAATAACACCAAAACTGTGTGTGAGTAGGATGCATATGTAGTAACTCTGTAATGTGAACCTTGGCTCTAAATGATTGTCACTGTTGAAGAGACAACCCGACACCATGTGAAAAACTGGAAAGGGGGTTGTGAATGAATGCATACTAACTCTGTAATTACGTTGTCTTGGAGTTATCTCCGTATTCTGAAGTACAGTGACCTTGGAGTTAGTATATTGAAATAACAGGGGTGGGGGTGAAGCTTTCCTTCAAAAGCACTTGAAATCTTTTGCCATGCATTTTGACATTTGTTGCATTTAAGTGATGTCAGACTTTGTTTTTTAGAGTTGTTGATCTTGGATTTATGAGTCTTGCATAGATTCATAGATTGTTACTAGGCTAACAACCCAGGGGGCCTTTCTTAGCCTAGCCAAGTTTTCCTGAAGGAATACTGATGTTCTGTATCCACTTAGGGCACTGGGGGGCAGGCATTTAATAAGGGACATAGGTGCCAAGTCTGGTGTAATTTCCTCTTCCTGTACATATCTCATATGGAGATTTTTTTCACTCTGATTCATCAGTGAGAATATTATTTTAAAGTACATATGCAAAGTAAAGTCAGGTGATACGTAAGGGTGCACAATTACCTGCAAGTTGCTTGAACCTCGATACATGAGTTGACTTGAGCTATATTTGGAATGAAATTTGGCAAATATGTTTCAAAAAACCTCATTTAGTCAGACTGTACTGCATGAGTGTTTCTGTACTGCAGAACTTTGTGGAGTAAGGAAACGTTTTTAACCCCAAAGATTGTATGAAATCTCAGTTAATATATTTAGAGATGCAGGGATGTGGGGGTGCTGCCCTCATGTGGGGAGTGAATGGGACCTGTCACACTGCAGAATGCTTTAGTTCTTGCTGTTTGCAAAGGTTTATAGAGCCAAGTTAGAACTGTCATAGTTTCTAAATGCATAGGCGGTTTACGTAAGTGAAAATATTTTGTGAGGTTACAGTGAGGTTACAATTAGATCATTGGATAGTCAAACCTAGTGATTTGCATAAGGAGCAAAACACATTGATTTAACAGATGGTGGGTGGGCTGGCCAAAAGGCCCTTTATGGCCAGCCACAAGCTAGGCAATACATTATATAAAGTAATGCATTATTTTACATTAGCGCAGACCGAAAGTATAACAACAGATCTTCAACAGAGATGCTATAGAATATAAAGTTCTGTACAGCTGTACACACTGAATATTAAATTTTAAGTTTTGCAACATTCTTAGTAGAATGCTTTAGCTTATTGCATGGTGTGTCACACATTGCTGGCAACACTCCACATTCCTGGCCAGTGCTTTCTGTGTGTAGGATATGGTTGTCACACAGACCAGCTATTTTCTATTGTCAGAAGTTACTGTTGCTGCTGAATGAGGGTAGTAGTCTAACTTAAAAATAAGTGGCATCTGCAACTACTGCAGTTGTATGGATGTGAGCTGTATGTTAAGTTACGTTTTATTTACATTTTAATTCTAAGCATATTATGGTCAAAACACTGTATTTTGATGGGATTTACATTTTTATGACATGTTTGAAAGGTCTGAAGCCGTGGGTACAGCAAGTGCTGTTCGCAAATCTATGTCTTGTCCCTAGTATGCCTTTTTTATAAGTTTTGAACAACTGGCTAGAACAGAAAAGACTACATTTTTCTTTAGCTCAACTGCTGTGAATGTTGTTACAGGTTTTATAGTCCAACTCTGTCAGCAACTGTGATTGTTCTTTCGTCATTTCCAACATGAGGTTTATAGTAAAGTAAATTTAACTTCCTCTTTGGTATTAGTTTTGTCACTCTTGAGCAGAAATCCATTTCAAAATGCATTACGTATTGTTATTGTATTTATATTTGCTTGTGTGATGGTGAAAATAACATAGGCTTGTTTTATCCCATGTTTTTATAAATGTTTGTGTTTGTATATATATATATATATATATATATATATCTATATCTATCTATATGTATATATATATATATATATATATATATATATATATATGTATGTGTGTGTGTGTGTGTATATATATATATATATGTGTGTATGTATTGGGTCCCTATTAGATCGACAAAAAATCAAAATCTCGAACAGCTTAGAAGTTGAAAATGCCATTTTTTTGTAATCGCTATTGTGAGATCGCAGTACAGGAAAATTTCCCCTTTCCTCACTGTAGTACGATCTCGGAGTTGGAATATATATTTAGCAGGGGTGTGGGGGCACATTCCCCCCACAATAGCTATTTCGATTTCCTGCATTTCCGCTCATATGAGTGTTCGAGATTTTGAACTTACGTCTATATATTATAGAATATATATATATATATATATATATATATATATATATATATATATATATATAGTTTACTATTGGCAATTCAAATCTGCTTCGATCGACTGTTTAAAATGTCAACTCTAAATGTGGAATTCGGAATGCTGAAAAGTAAACCAAACCAAAATTGAATACATCGACAAACATGGTTCAATGTATTCGACATAGCAGGAGGTAACGTCACTCACCTCCTGTTATAAACATTAATGTGCTGTTAAACTGTACAGTCAATGGTATGTTAATTCTACTGTTTAGCCCCCTGCACTCTCCCTGTACATTAAATATACCAACTCCGAGATCGCACTTCAGTGAGGAAATGGGCTAATTCCCTGTTCCTCACTTAACCGTGATCCCCCTGCACAATGTTGAACCCAAATGCTCGAATTAGACTACTGCCCATTTGCTGTAGTGTAGTCAGTCAATTTGGGTTCGACATTTTGCTGACTTGAAAACTGCAAGTCGACCATATGCCGGTCGATCGATTCAGTTTCAAGATTTTCAGTGTAAACCTACATATATACATACACACACACGCACACACGTATGTGGTTGTAATCAACATGAGCAAAAACTCATACGAGTGAAAGCTTTTAATTGATGTAAAAAAAAAAAAAAAAAAAAAGTGAATGCTTAGAAGACTGAACGTTCTTGTTAATGTTGGTCTTATCAGCAGCTTTTTGTGTGGGATTATGTTGCAGCGGTGAGAGGGAATTTGACCATACCCTGCTGTTGTGTGATTTCTAACTTGGTTTATATAATTTGCAGAGGGATTGGGAGGCACAGGGGAGCTTGCCCCCTGCAAAAACATTAGTTTTAGTTTGTGCAGTTTTCGATCATTTTAGATTTGCTCTAAAATGAGCACACTTTGGTGTTCCCCTTGTGTGTGTGTGTGTAGGTTTACACTGAAAACCTTGAAATGGAATTGGTCGACCGGTATATGGTTGACTGGCAGTTTTTAAGTATATATATATGTGTGTGTGTGTGTGTGTGTGTGTGTGTGTGTGTGTGTGTGTGTGTGTGTGTGTGTATATATATATATATATATATATATATATATATATATATATATATATATATGCGCACACACATATGTATGCATATTATGCACATATATGTGGTGTGTGTGTGTGATTTTGATATACACATACACCCAAGTATCATGATGAAAATTACACACACACACACACACATATTATTTTAAAGGTCAATGTATGATAACTTGCCTTTATTGTGATTTTTCTCTAGACTGTTGGGCACTTTACTTTGCTAGATGATTTTATATCAAACTACTTAATTACTTTTGTTGTGTCTGTAGTTGGTAGTAGCTGAAGTTTTGTTGCTGTGAGTCTAATCTAGATGTCTGTATGTGGTTTTGCATGACTTTCCCAAGAAAATAGAGATTCTTGACATAAAAATCTAATTGTATGCTTTTGATATGAAATAAATAAAGTTGTGTTTAAAAAAAAAAAAATCTAATTGTATGCACTGGATTCTAAATTACAACGCACACATACATTTTATAGACTGTTTGGCAGGTGGGATGCTCAGGTAAGAAAAAAATAAGTACTTGCTGTTACAATTAAACGTTCAGTGAGTTTGCAAATAAACACAGCAGAGAATTTTTCCCTAAAAAAGGATTGATGGTGGATATGTGCTTTTCATTTTAAACTTGGTGGTTGTCACTGAGATAATTTCTGAAGCTGAGCATTCCTTAGTGAAGAATTTCTGATCAGCAGCTCAGTTTTAACTATTTCAAATAATTTGCCTGACTCTGGGTTGCAGACATTAATGCTATTGTCCATTATCTAATTTGTGTTATTTCAGTTGTGGCATGAAACTTTTTTCTTTTTTTACTGCAAAAATGTTACGAACTTTGGGATTTATTTATTTATTTTTTGGAGAATGGTGGGACATAGTTTCTGTAACACTTTCTGGTGCTAACCAGTGACTGTCCTATCCCATGTACCTGCTATGCAGTTCTCATTCAGATTCTTCTCTAGTCTCCTGCTGCATAATTCATGAGTCTTTGAGTCAGCAGAAGCAGCGATTGATTGGTTATGTTTGGCATCGATTACACTTGCCTTGCTGTTGAATTCTCGATTGATGGGTTACATTTGACATTGATTACACTAGCCTAGCTGGCGAGTTCTTCATGTTTGGAGCACACGCACTGTTGAGATGATCCGTTTGCAGTATTAGATTGGAAAGAGGTTTTATTGATTGTAGGTGATGGAGACTAATTCTAATCCTCCAGGCTAAGAAGTCATTTTCCTTTCGTCGTTGTAAAAGGTGAATTTATGCTGCACTCTGTTGTAATTCCTTCTCTTGTTTAAAACACATTCTCAACAGACAGCTGGACCTGCTGAGTTTCTTTAGAATGTCAGGCTCTTGCATCAGTCAGTGACTGGAAATCTACACTGTTTATTATTATTATTACTATTTTAATTTTATTGATTTACTTTCTTTTTAACATTTATTAAAAATATTTTGTTATACAAATTAAAGGAGGAACTAGGTACAATCAGAACAATAGTAAAAACATTTAAAATATTTGCACGAGCAAGTGATTTGATTCTGCCTATGTGGTGTAAATAAGTAGGTAGCACAGACATTGGTGTAATACTAAACAGACTTAAACAAACAACCCAGTCCCCTCCCCCCCACATATACGACCACTCAAAACTGTTAACATAAACACCTTGTAAACTAAAGGTAAATGTATCCAAGTTTACAGTAGCTGTAATATTTAGTAGTGTGTAAATATTGGTAAGGTTATAACTACCTTCTTAATGTAGGATAAATTTAAATTTTTTTATGTATATATAAAAATCAG
Organism: Protopterus annectens; assembly: GCF_019279795.1. Taxonomy (NCBI): domain Eukaryota; kingdom Metazoa; phylum Chordata; order Ceratodontiformes; family Protopteridae; genus Protopterus; species Protopterus annectens. The sequence continues at coordinate 1,918,832,243 of NC_056739.1, forward strand.
CTAACGTGAATATATATATATATATATATATATATATATATATATATATATATATATATATAGGTTTACTATCAAAATGCCGCCGTGCAATTGCATGGCTATGAAGTATTCGAACACCATATGTTCGAATACTTCATAGTTCGGCAGGTTATGTGAGCGAACGTTATTATTGCGAATGGACTGTGCATTCGCAGTTATAACATTCGCTCATGTAAGAGGATCGCGGTACAGTGCGGTTAGGGAAATACATCCCTTTCCTCACTGTAGTGCGATCTCGGAGTTGGAGTATTAAGTTAGGGGGTGTGGGGGGGTGCAGGGGGCTTGCCCCCCTGCATAAATGTGAGTTTAGGCTAGTTAGGTAAGGAGTTAAGGGAAGGGTGGGAGTGCTCACGACATTTTCGACAATTAACAGCTGTTTTCGACATTAGGTACATACGGAAATGTATACGTTCGGCGAAACACTTCGCTAATACGTACACATTTTATTTTAACTTTATACTGTAGTTTGGAAGTTTGAAGGGGTTCTTAATCACAATTTTCTGAGTCCACTAATGAAAACCTAGCTGGAAATAAGTGACAGTTGAAGGGAGGGAGGGACTGAAATAAATTTATGTTTGGGAGGTGAAGGTAATAGTCAGACCCGTATTTTTAAAGAACTGACAACAAAATAATTTATTCAGAAGAATCCAGGGGCATGCAGCATTGTGGTTGATTGTTAGTGCATTGAGTCTCTGTAATGGGTCATATCAAAGCAGTTTTGTTTTTATGGATGGGGGTATTATCACTGTATGTGTGTATTTCTTGGAGGAGGGGTCAAGTTAGTTGCCTTTAGTGTAAAGGAAGATCATTGAAAGGAAGATAGAAAATATGTTTTCTGTCCTTACTATTAAACATGGTCGCTGGTGTTGCTTTAGCACCATGTCTTCAGTTTTAGATGGGAGTAAATCAGTAATGACCCAGCATAGAGAGTTTTTGGTTGTAAATGGTAGAGGACTTTCTTGGGAAGTAACTGTCCAGTACTCCTTGGCCTAATGTTGAAAGACCATTCCATGCTTTAATGTTTGTTGACTTGTCCTTAAACTGCCTCCACCACATTAGCCTCTTCCAGGGTGGACTCTGTGTAGTTTGTCGAGAAGTTCGTAGGTGGCTTAAATTGTAGCAGTTCTATTATGGTTAATTGATTTGAATTTTTTTAATAGTTGCATGCTGTGTAGTTGGAGAATGTGGGAATCAAACTCCGAAAATGAAGTAAACATTCTGGCACTTTTTTTTAGTGTGTGTATAAATTTATAAAAAGGTACAGTTTAAAACAGCAGTGCTTTTGGGAATATTTCTTCTACCATGGGCAGAGATGGCTTTTTTTTAATGCTCAAGCTTGTTTACTATATTAACAGCTCAGAAGAGTGACAAGAGCTTTTTCACTAGGTCTTCTGCCGTCCATTCTGAGCAGCCAATCAGTTCTTTTGTTCCTATGTCTTGTCGACCATTTAGCAGTAGGGAAGGCAAGAGGGTTATGCTTTAACTCCTCTCCTACTGTGGCCAGACAACATGTATGCTGCAGAAGTACTGTAGTATAGGGAGTATGCTTTCACACACACAGCCCAAATGCACTGCACTACTTGGTGGGATTCTGCTGCCTTATGAAGTCTGGTGTTGATCCTGTCCATATGCTGTTGATCCTGTCCAGCAGGTGTCATGCAACACGTGGACCTTGCCATGGCCTTTCCACTGAGGTGGATAATCCAGTCTAGGTTGGTAGGTCCCAGACTTCCTGGCTAGCTCCTGCAGCATTTAGCTGTGCTGTTTTAAATCATGTCACTTAGAAATCACTCAGGGCTTTATTCCTTAGAAAAAACTTTGGTCACAATTTTATAAGCAGACTTCAGGCACTGTTGTTTACAGAATGTACCCTATTTTTTAAGGGTTTTAAGTTTGTTAATCATGCTAGTCCTCTAGGCACACGTTCATTCTTTGGAAGTGACCTGGAGCACTTGCTGATTAAATGAGGGTTGTCTTCATCTTTCCAGGGACCTTTATGGTAAGGCTCATACAAGGTTTCATGGTATTAGCCCATTATTAGCAATAACAGCAGACTGGTGGGATCACACATGCCATTATACAGCAGTGTTCTTTTTTGTAATGTCCTTTTATGTTTTTTTTGGTACTCACCTTCAGGTAGTATACAGTGTGATTGCTGATGTCTTCCCTTGCAGTCAGCTTATTTTTATTTTATTTATTTATTTAATATTTATTTACCAGGAAAGTCGACTTGGAACTAAGCCAATTTTCAGCGGAGGCCTGAGGAGAAACACTCCAGATGCATGTTTTTCTAACATGGTAGGAAACAAAAGCACCCAGAGGAAACCCACACGAACACAGGGAGGACATGTAGACTCCGCAAAAAAGGCACCCCAGACAAGAATCGAACTGGAAAACCTCTTGCTGTGAGGTGGCAATGGAACCGCTGCACCACTGATGTCAGTTCCTCTACTGGTATCTGAGGCTACCAGACAGTGCAAAAATAAATATAAATCTGCTTGTTAACACCTCCCACCACGTTTTAAATGAACCTGTATCACAAGCATCAATGATCTCGGCTACTCATTTGTTGTTGTTGTTCTTTCGGCTGCTCCCATTAGGGGTCGCCACAGCAGATCAACTGTTTCCATTTCTTCCTGTCCTCTGCATCTTGCTCTGTCACACCAACCACCTGCATGTCCTCTCTCATCACATCCATAAACCTTATCTTAGGCATTCCTCTTTTCCTGTTACCTGGCAGCTTCATCCTTAGCATCTTTTTCCCAATATACTCCGCATCCCTCCTCAGCACATGTCTAAACCAGCGTAATCTTGCCTCTCTGGCTTTGTCTCCAAACCTTCCAACCTGGGCTGACCCTCTAATGTACTTATTCCTAATCCTGTCCATCTTCGTCACACCCAGTGCAAATCTTAACATCTTCATCTCTGCCACGTCAAGCTCTGACTCCTGCCTTTTTGTCAATGCCACTGTCTCCAACCCATGTAACGTAGCTGGTCTCACTACCGTCTTGTAGACCTTCCCTTTCACTCTTAATGGTACTTGTCTGTCACAAATCACTCCTGACACTCTTCTCCATCCACTCCATCCTGCCTGTACTCTCTTCTTCACCTCTCTTCCACACTCACCATTACACTGAACTGTTGATCCTAAGTTTGTTATGATGCAAAATATATCCCATTTTTCATTATTTGACTATTTTCCACCTGAGCCAAAGCCTAAAGCCATGCTAATGCATGGGTTCTTTGGTAGTCTAGCAGCCCTCTGAGGGTTTGAGTTGAAAAGGCAAAGAATTGATTTTCCTTCAGATTCTTCAGATCATGAGTCTGATGACTCTGACCCCTGTGAGATTACCAGGACATACCCTTATCTACATATGAGGACTCTGATGCGGAGGAGTCAACCCCCCCCCCCCCCCAAGGACCTTTCTTTCAGTGAAACCTTGCATACCCTAAGAGAGCATTTCCGCTGGGAATGCCAGGACTACCCACAGTCCAAAAAGAGACTCATGGAATTTTTAGACTTGCCTCAGCATAGGCCTCTAGCTATCCCCCCTGTCCTAGATGTTGTAGATGATGTGTTCTTGGAATCCAGCCTTACCCCTGATACTTTACCACCTGATCCTAGAAAGCCTGATAGATACTACAGAGTACCTGACTCTCACAAATTTCTCCTTAAAAATCCCACTGCGGATCCAGAGACCATTTCCCAGGGACCTAAAGGTATTGAGGCTTCTACAGCCAAAAATCCTACCCCTTCAGACAGGGATTCTAGGGCTATAGACAGATGGGGTAAAAAGGTATATACCTCTGGAACTCTTGCCATCAGGGCTTTAAATTGCCAGTTTCACATGTTGAAGTACCAGCAGCATATTATTGATCTAATTAAACAAAAATGTTGTTTATTCCTGATTGTGCAGAAAATAAGGACTTAAAAGACTTAAAGCATTCTGCAAACCAAGTTGGTAAACATACTTTGCAGTATGGTTTTGATGCCTTAGAAGCATCTTGCAGGGCTTGCTGTCACTGGGTCTGTTCTGAGAAGGAATGCTTGGCAGAAGGAACTAATCTTACCAGACCATGTCAAGGCAAAATTACTTGATGCTCCATTAAACCAAGACTGTTTGGCTGGAAAGCAGAAGTTGTTCTTAAAATGATGGAAGAAAAACCTAAATCCATGAAAACTTTTAAAGATTTCTTACAGGTACAGCCATCTAGATTCAGTAGGCATTGGCCTTAAAAAAATTGATCCTTTCCTGTCCCTTCCAGACCTTCTCAGCCCAAACCCAGAGGCAACAGACCACAAAGATTACAGTCTCAGGGTATGCACAGATCTAAACAATGGAGTGCTCCCTCCACAAAAACTGAGAGTGGTAAGCCACCCCCTATGGAAAGTTCACAATAATTTGTCCTTAACCCTTACCAGCCATGCCCAAGTACTTGCACCACCAGGAGGAAAACTCGCCCTGCATGCAAACAACTGGGAGTATATTACCCAGGACTAATGGGTCTTAAACATTGTGTCCCAAGGATACAGATTCTATTTCCACTCTCTGCCAACCCCAAGCGGATTGCCAGACCTTCCTCCAAACTAGTGGACAGAGGCCCAAAAGCAAGTACTTTCTCTTCTCAGTATTAGGGCTATTCAACCTGTGCCAACAGAGCAAAGGGGACAGGGTTTTTACTCCAGGCTGTTCCTGGTGCCCAGGAAAGAGAACACTTGGTGCCCTATTCTGGTCTGTCAACCCTAAACACCTTCCTGGTGGTACCAAAATTCAAAATGCTTACACTCCAGCAGCTCATTCCTATGCTAGCCAAGGACTCCTGGCTAGTCACCGTAGACTTAAAAGAAGCTTATCTGCACATCCCCATAAGAGAATTTTGCAGGAAATATCTACGTTTCAGGGCAGGCTCTATGCACTATCAGTTCTCTGCACTTTCTTTTGGCTTATCTACTGCGCCCAGGGTATTTACAAAGTGCCTGGCTCCAGCCCTTGCTTTACTGCAGGCAGAAAAATATTCAAATTTACCCATACTTGGATGATTGCCTGATTCACGCGGACAGTTGGGAATTGCTGCTTCAGCACCTGACCTTTCTAAAGAGACTCCTATCTTCTTTGGGTTATGCCATCAACAAAAAGAAATCACATCTGGTACCCAGCCAAAAGATTGTATTCCTGGGAGCAAGCTTTAACACAACTTCCCAGATGGCATTCCCCACTCCAGAAAAACAGGCTTATTTAACAACTTTTTTCAAACTACTGTCCTCCTAAACCCAGCTATCTGCAAGAAAAATACTGCAAGCCCTAGAGTTCATGACCTCATGTATTCTACTGATTCCATATGCAAGACTGCATATGAGGAAACTCCAATGGTACTTGAAAAATCTCTGGTGTCAACATTCCCAGGACCTGGAAGCAGTGATTTCTATCATTCCTTGCCTAAGGACAGAGTTCCTTTGGCGGGCAGAGGCTTGCAACCACAACAAGGGACTCCCTTTCTCACAACCCCCTGCCGTCCAAACTCTGACAACAAACGCATCAGACTATGCATGGGGGGCTCACATGGCAGGCAAATGCATTCAAGGCAAATAGGGCCCAGGACAAATTCACCTGCATATCAATCAAAAAGAAATGTTAGCTGTACAGAATGCACTGGCAGCCTTCAAATACCTTATCCTGCCAGGACAACTCCTGATAAAGACAGACATCACCACAGTTATGTGGTACATAAGCAGGGGGGAACTCAGTCCTTACCCACTCTGCAGGTTAGCCATGACACTGTGGAACACAGCCTTAAGCAACCAAGTGCACCTGCAAGCTCAATTCCTGCCAGGCAAACAAAATTCACTGGCAGATGACTTGAGCAGAAATCTAATGGACCCACACGGGTGGAAACTGGAACCAAACTCATTCAAACTTCTAATACACAGGTGGGGGACACCAGAGGTGGACCTCTTTGCATCCCCACAAAACCATCAACTAAACAAATTTTGCACAAAAATTCCCCGCAGCCAAGCTTGGAAAGTGGATGCCCTTTCCTTCACATGGGAAAACCTCTCAATCTGTGCCTTTCCTCTTGTGCCCCTCCTTCCAAAGGTACTCCTCAAGATCAAACAGGACTGGCCAAGGACAATCCTTGTTGCACCAGACTGGCCATGCCAGCACTGGTACCCACTCCTATGCAGTCTGACAGCAGTGCCACCCTGGCATTTACAGCAGACCCCCTCTCTGCTGTCCCAGCAGGAGGGACAGATTTTGCATCCTCATCTGCAAACCCTGAACCTGTCAGCCTGGTTTATTCCCTGAATACTTCACCAGCAACCCCCAGCAAACAGGTGCTGCATGTTATCCTTGAGGCCAGGAAGCCCAGTACTAGGAAATCCTATTCAGAAAAGTGGAATAGATCCTGTTCTTGGAGCCAGTCTCAAGGGAAGGACACAGCCATGCCCTCTTTGCCTGAAATCCTAGATTATCTAGCAGAGCTGCTCCACAAGGGCCTCTCCTTCTCATCAATTAAGATTCATGTCTCTGCCATCTCAGCTCATTACAATACTGAGCCACCCCTCTTCTCTCACCCTCTGATTAAACAGTTCTTGAGTGGAGCTAACAATTTAAGACCCCCAAGGAGAGCTCCCACTCCTGCCTGGGACCTTAACTTTGTACTAGAGAAGCTCACGCTTCCCCCTTTTGAGCCTGCTGCTACAGCAGAGTTAAAATTCCTCTCTTGGAAAACAGTCTGACTGCTAGCCATCACTTCAGCAAGAAGAGTGTCTGAGTTACAGGCCCTTATGGCTATGGAACCCTTCATTGTCTTCCATGTGGACAGGGTTTCCCTCAGGACTAACCCATCTTTTATGCCCAAGGTGGTATCCAGTGTGGCTTTAAACCAATCTATCCATTTGACAACCTTTTTTCTTGATCCTCAGAATAAAGGGGAAAGGATCCTGCACTCCTTGGACATGCACAGACAGCTCAGGTTCTACCTTGACAGGACTAAACCTTTCAGAAAATCTGACCAGCTGCTGGTCAGCTTTGCTACAGGGGCAGATGGCAAGGCCATTTCCAAACAAACCATTTCTAAATGGATAGCACACTGCATCCATTTCTGCTACAAGCACCATGGTAAACCTACCCTACAGGGGACTAGACTTCATTCCACTAGGGCTACCTCTGCAGTTTATCTCAGGGGAGTCCCTACCAGAGACATCCTGGAAGCTGCAACCTGGAGTTCTGTACACACCTTCACCGGGCATTACCACTTACCTATCTTTTCCAAATCCAGAGCTGGAATTGCCACAGCAGTCTTACAAGGCCTGCTAGCCAGCCCTACTACTTCTTGACTGCCTCCACCCTTCCTCAGCTTTGGGAATCAACTCAAGTGTGATGACTGCAGCAGTGAAACACGAAGAACATAGTACAGCTGTGTACACTTACCATAAATGTAGATGTTCGAGTGTATTCACTGTTGCAGTCCTGGTTACCCTCCCTCCAGCCCCCTGTCTTTCTATACTTTCTACCTATCCTCTTTTTTGGCCATATCTTATGGAAATGGTATTTACTTTTTACTGGAGGTGTTCCACACCATTTCATTGCTTCCTGTTTTGGGGGCTCCTGACATCTGGGGCAAGAAAAACTGATGTAATGGCATCGGCTGCATGTTTTACACCCCTGACGACCTGACGTCATGGATGAGGCAACAGCATCCGATGCAGAAATCCCAAGACTCTGGTATTCGGGCTGACTGAGGGCTACCTGCAGGCAGATAACCCAAGTGTGATGACTGCAACAGTGAATACACTCGAACATCTACATTTATGGTAAGTGTACACAGCTGTACTTTTTGGGCTCTGCTGAGTTGAACAGCTGAGGAAAAAAGGACTAAAAGCAATTTATTTCTGGTGTAAAAGAAAACTTTGCTTTTGCTAACCACTTTAGCTAGATATAACCCACCTGCAAGTATGAGTCATGTTTAACAGTGCTGATGCATTTGCAGCACGTCTGTCATGCTGGTAGAACAACTTGCAGTCACCAAGTTACTGCAGGACCTTTGTTGTGAAGCTTAAGCACTTGTAGCACATCATCATAAAGCATAATCTCATACATTTCTGTTTACAATGAAAGGCAGTTAAGCCGCCTTATGGTTTGCAGATTCTCGCACTCGCTTCTTCATATTCAACAGGAGTCATGTTAAAGCCTCAGGCACACACAAACGATATAGTTAAAAAAAAATTACTTAGGCAAAAAAAAATGTTTTAATCTTAAAGCTATTCTTCCATTGTGTGCTTTCATCTGAAGAAACTTTTAAGATCCTAATTGATTAAGCAGTGTGCTAATGGATTATTTGTTATTCACTTCAGGAATGTGGTGAAACATATCAGAAGAATTGGCTCCATAATGCTTCTCATCTCCAAATCCAGTCTCTTCCCTGAAACAGTTTTAAAGTACTTGTATCCAATAACGAACACTTAAGTGTAACTAAATAACTATTCCCACCCCCACTCTACTACTCTGACAGCCTCCTTTCACATCTACCTGTCTTTTTACTTACTCTGCCTCTACATCCTGTCCACTTCCCTCTTCTACTAACCCTCATTGTCCTACCATTGATCCTCCTGTCTACTTCCTTCTCTTCCTAACCCTAATAGACCTACCATTGAACCAGGTAAGACATTCAGGTACTCTCGCAGCCTACCTTAATATCATTACCACCACTTCTATCTGCAGCAGTGTACACCACATTTGCTGATTCCTGCAACAGGACTCGTATAGCCCGTTGGTCTGCTATTATACCTCCTAAACGTGTGAAAAGTTTAAGTACCTAATCTCTAATTCCTGTATCTGCTTTGCACCCACTGCATGAAGTGTCCTATATACATTTTGCTAGCTGAAAACTACTCATATGGAATGTTCTCATGTATAGACTCTTTATTGCTAGTTATAATATATTTGATTTGAGAATAATTACTTATGTACTGTTTTTTTTTACCAATTGTATAAGCTGCCAATAATATGTACTAAAAGTCTTTATTAATGTAAATTCTGTATTGTATGTGAAATGTCTTATATGGAACTTTTCTTCGTGGGACTCCACTGAAAATGGGCACTTCTGGCCCAGCTGGACCATCCCAGTAAACAAATGCAAATAAATAAATAAAAGTGATGTGTGTCCACATATGCTACCCATACAGACCTCTAGAAATAGAATCACAAGAAACATTGTGTTATCAGTTCTGTCTGCTTAATAGACCCCCCCCTTTACCGGCGTACTTTTATAAAACATTGCAAATACTTTTTGACTGCAGTACATAGGTGAATATTCTCCATGGTCTTCCATTAAAGTAACAAAATGCTGGTCTTCATATGCTCCATCAAGTAGATTTCCAAGTAAATATCACTGAGCACTGATTGTATTAAAGAAGCAGATTGTGAACTTTGGCACATTTTTCCTGATTTCAGTTTTGGCATGACTTTGTTTGCTTCACAAATTTTCTGTACAATAACAAGATATATCCTACATGCCAGACTGAAAGAATAAAACATTCCATTAGGCGTGGTTTGGCTGATAACCGAGGGGATTTAACTTATCTTTATCCACATTTATTTTGCACTTTCATAGCTCAGTAGCTGCCCTAATTAGACACAGTCAGCTCATTCATTTTGTGGGGCAAGAACCAGGCCTTGCCATCCAAGGTGAGACCAACTGGCCATTCTTTCCTGTCTGGGTAGCCTAGGGAACTCATTTGTTTCCCGATGGTGAGAGTCAAATGGTAGGGAGTGGGCTAACTTGCTTGTGCTGTGAATAGCCTACCTATTTTCATATGGCGCTTTCACTCCATCAAGGCAGTTCTCTGGGTTCTGCAGCATGCCACAAGAAGCATGCCTCCATATGCTGCCTTCTCCAGCTTGTGCACTTGAACAGTGGGAGCATGCTCAACAAGCTCAAATGCTGTGGATGCAACATATAGTCCATTTCTCAATGTGTCACCCACACTGTGAGCCAGGGCAGTGCCAGATGGTTTCCTTTGATTGCTATAACTACTTCATGCCTGTTTCAGTATTTACGTTACTGCACATCCTAGAATTTGTGCGTTTGTGGCGATGCTACTTTTATACACGCTTGATAGTTTGGCCTGACTTCAGATGAAGGTGTTCCTGCTGGTTCAGTGTAGCAGGATACTGCACTTTTGCTGTGACTTCAGCGTTATATTTGCAGTTGCTGTTCATTGCCTTTGTTTCACTCTCACTGCCTGATATAAGAGGATTGGTTCTAAAGATTATGCCTGGCCTTTTTATATGGTCCATAATGGGGCATTGCCTTCCAGATAAATCTGTATTCCTGTCCTTGTGCAGTGACTTGTGTAAGTTTCGAAAGGTATTCATACATATGCATGTACATCCACGTTTAAAAATGCCATGTTGTCCATTAACTCCTTCAGGATAATTTTTCTCCATGCAGTCTACTTGTTTTTTAGTACACTTTGTCCCCAGTTTTGTATGTTCCATCTGTGGGCCAGAATTATTTATGCAGTTCTCTGCAAATCTTGTATGGGCAGTATTTTGAATCAGTAAATGCTTGCACTCGGCATATACTGCAAAAGTATGGTGCTGGATCCATTTACTCATTGCAAGTATCTTTAGCGGATTTTGTCTACAGTGGCTATAACCTTTGTACATTTTGTATGGATTTTTTTCAGTACAAATGTCCAGTCTAAGACAGCTTTGCTATCACTTGATTTTTGTTTTACATTAAACAAAGTTTCTGTGTTTTTAAGAGCCCATTACATTACATTTTTAAACTGTAGGCAGCTGCTGTCTTGGTAAACATTAAAAATCTTGGGACCAGCCTCAGCAAGTCCCAAAATATGGAGCCTGAGTGGCTGAAAAAAATAGGCCTGCATACACTGAGACCGATATTGCAATTTCTCTGAATTACTTTTTTTCTGAGGTATAAGTCTGGGGGCCCTGCAAAAAAGAAGTTTAAAGGAACAGAGAGATGTTTGATATTCTCATTTCTCCTTCATTTTTAGTCTTTATTGGGTGTGTCAGCATTTGATGTTACTAGTCCTGACATTTCAAATAGGAAGCTACTGTGTTTAGTTTTTGAAATTCTCGGCAGTATTACTTATCTTTACATTCCTGAATTCCCCTGCATTGTCTTTGAGTAATGTTTGGGTTGTCTATTGTAAACTTATCCATAACGGAGTAAATGTTTTTACAGTTTGTATGTTTTTTGTGGCCAGAAACTGCCATGCACTGAAATGGTTAAAATGGTTAATAATATGATGGGCACTGTACATTTGGGACCAGCTCATATAAGTTCTTGGAGCAGCTTCAGTGCATCTTGTAGTCAGTGGGAGTTACACAGCTGGCCCAAGCACAAGCTTGGAATGTTTTATTTGTTTTACAAATGCACAGTCCTATTTAAAAAGACCTATATTGCACAAGCTTGACCAACAGTTTGTGTTTTCTCAGTAAAGATACGTCCAAAATTGCCTGTGAGGTTTCAATGTTTGCTTCTCTCCATGTCATGTGTTTTGCTGTCAGAATTTCAGTTTCTTCAGGAATGTCTTAGATTTCCTTATCAAGGATGTTGATGTAGTAATTTCATTGTGTTATGCCTGACTGGATGTTTTAAACTTTTCTGCTTTGTCATTTTTCGTGCGTTATAGAGCTGCAGCAGTTATCAAAGATGTCTGAGAAATTAGAGATATCTGCCAGAACCACTTGTCCTTCAGTCTTCAATGTGTCATCTAACCAGTTTTTGCTGGAATTTTCCTTTGTTCACCGCCTGGACAAGTCTTACATTCCCAAGTTTGAGTACTGTACACACCTCTCAACAACTTTGTTGAAGAATCTGGGATAAGGCCAAAAGTAATTGGAGATGACAAAGACCCAAAATCAGGGACAGTTTTTAACTATTACTTTAATTCACCTAAAGAAAAATATAATAGAACAGGTTTTGCATCTGTGCATCTTCTGAGCAGTAAGAAGTGTGAATCTCCTGATGACTGCCATTTTTGACTGACTGTAATCCTCTGTGATTTACTGCATCAAGCATTTTATTGGGGAAAAGGGGGAAAATGAGTCAAAATTAAGAACGTTCTGCAAAATCAAGGGCAGTTGAGAGAGATGCTGTTCAACTTAAACTTTTTTGGTTGTATTATAGTCACTGCCCTCCTTACTTGTCTGTGCAGGTGCATGAAATGTCCAGCAGTGGAGGACTGCACTCTACAACAAAATTTCTGCATCCTTGCTAGGCTCGTCTGAAAATAATATGATGATGCAGTTCTCTCAGTTTCCTTTAGTAAATTCTCTTGTTTACTGCTTCCTGAACAGTACTTTCCTCAGTGAAATGAACTTTAAAAAGTAGAGCGCTTGGGATTCTTGTCATAGATGTCCATGGGATTGGAAGCAGGCACGTATTCCCTTGGGTGGTTCAGGTGGGTCTCCACAAGTCATGCTGACCTTTTTTTCCTAGTTATTGAAGAAGTCAGTGTTGTTTACTTCAATCCTGTCTAGCTGCTGATGCCAGCTGTTTTCTCAAAAAAATGCTTTCATTGTTTGATATAGGGAAAAGTTCAGCATTAAACTTAAATTTAGAGATGTTTGGACACCTTACCATGCACTTTAGCATTTTGAGGCCATTTCTTTATCAGGAAGAGTCGTGTTTGCAAACTACTACATATGTGCTCTAACTCAGCAAAAAAAATGCACTGTAGGAGCAGTTCTCTAGTTACAATGTGAGGTAGTGCATGTCTCATAGGCTATCATTCTCTTCTTTTTGGCACTTTACCAGGTGTGCCAGTCTGATTATCCATACTTGTGTTTTCGTTCATTTACTTTACAAATATTTCCAAAGTTGTGTCTCTTTCTCTGCCTAAAGTTGAAGGGGTGAACATAAAGAATTTTTCTTTTCTTCTCTTTAATAGCAACCCCACAAATTTCCAGCATTCATACTGACTTCAGTCTTCAAAAACTTCAGACATTTTGAGGACTTCCAAGATGTCTGCATACTAATGAACAGCTTAATTTCAGCTCTTCCAGTGTGAAAACAGAAAATGAGGAAAAAAGGGCCATTGAAATTATCAGTTTGGGTAAAATTAATTTACTGGCTAGTAGGTGTATGGCCTGGGTGCCAACAAAGAAGAAATTTTGAGAACCTGAAAGAAAGTCAACAAGAAAAGAGGAACAGAAACACTGGCTGGGAAGAATCCTGCAACTGTTCAGCAAAAATCAGTTCAGGATTCAGCTTTGGTACAACATATAATAAATCAAATGTACTCAGAAGTGATTAAAATACATAAAACATTAAAGAAATATATCAGTTCAAATAACGAAAGGTTGGAAAATTAGAAGAATCTTTAATTAGCTATTTAGATGAACTGATAAAACTGCAAAAAATCAAAGCCTGGAGTCATTTTGTGCGTTGCCAGGTATATTGCACACATGCAGCAGGAGTGATGCAAACACACATTAAAGTCAATGTACAGGAAATCTATATATTTAAAAGCAATTTATCCCCGAAGTATAAAAACAGTTGCATTTAATTCCTGTTTGAAATTTCATGAATTCCCTATAAATAGCATCTGTCAGGTTGTAGATCAACAGAACTTTAGTATCTTCACATTGAAATTGCTATGTTTGGGGGAGGGGGGGGGCCTGATTTTTAGACAAGCTGAGCAGAAATTAACCTGATTTCAGTCCAGTTGGATCAAACTGATAATTTGACTTTTAAAATATGATAATGACTACTGTGGTCCACAATTGATGGTGTCACAGTAGCCATCTCACTCCTTTCTCCCTTCATGTGCAGTAAATTTACAAAGAACAGGGACGGGGTGCTTATAAATGTAAGGAGGAGAGCTTCAGGCTGCATCTGAAAAGGAGAGCTGATGCGCCCCGAATGAGACATGTCAGAGTACAAATTGAAAATGTCAGTTTCAGTTAACTCCACAGCATCATTCGTCACAGCTAAATTCAAGCACTTATTCTAAGCTTAAATTAATGGCCTCCCCTTGGTAATATGAAACTGCCAAACTATTCACGGGTGTGTGAAGCAGGTACAGGCTGGGAAATCATACATACAGCCTTGAGTGGTGGCGTGCAATCAGCCTTGTTTGCCTTATGTTTTTGTTTGTGTTTTCAGGGGAGTAAAGCTATTAGTAAAATAACCTGATATATTCAAGCATCTTCTTGTATGGTTAATGCTTATTCAATTTTTTTTAACCTCAGATTCGACTTTACTTGTGTTGCATTACAACCAAGTACTTTGTTTATAAGCAGATTACTGTTTAAATGGAAACAGTGCAGTATGTATGCAAACCATGCAGGTGATTGTTGGATAGCTTTGATACATAATATCAAGCAAAGGCTTCACAATGACAGTCTGCCCCTTTGCCAAACCTCTTACCGAACTGTAAATAGTCTTATGTCTTTGTGGTATGTAATTTTTCCAGTGATAGATAACATCCTCTAGTTCAGCACCTGTTTTTTTATGCACAGTTTGGGTTCTGCAGCTGTTTTACAACAGTCAGGTTGTGTTCTGTAGTGACAAATTAGTGGAAATAGACTTGGGCCTGCTGGTTGTAGCTCACCTGCAGTAACTACATCAACCCATAGCCTTACTGCCAGTTAAGTTTCCTGTCCTGTGTATTTCTGTAAGCACCTGTAAGAATGTTCTCTGTGCGTCCTCTTGAACAGGCAGAGTAGTTTTGCAGTGCCGGTTCCATCTTTCTGACCTAAATCTTGCTGTTCCTGCAAATTGTGTCCAAACTTCCAGCTTAAATCCCATTTGCTCCAGTATCTTCATACCTGGATAATGTCATATCTGCAGCCCAGGTGGATGCAATTTTGTGATTTTAGTTTAAACTCCATATGCTGGTGGTAAGTGATTGTCCAGGAGTGGTGTTCCTGGGGTTATCACACTTTTAAATCTGGTCTCTTGCACTGGGGTTCATGAGCATAATACCAAAGTAATACCATTTGCTCTGGTAGTGTCTTGGCTCGTATCATCATTACCACAAAAGCTTTGTAAGTGACAGGACTGTAAATCTTTGGTGGGGGGGACTGTAACTTAGTACTGCATGTCCATTTTGCTCAAGAGTGGAGTCGAGTCTGTTCTCTTTCCAGGTTGACTTTCCATTGCTGATACCAGTAGTCAAACAAACCTTAATCCTTTGCCAGTGTACCAGTTTCAGCATACTTTTCTATGAGCAGAGCTACTGTTTGCTGCATGGTTGAGGCCCTTGGAGCACTTAGGATAGCTAAAGGCCATGGCTGTTTCACCTAACCTTCATAATGATGTATCTGTATTGAGTTTTTCCTCTAGATTACTTCCTGCATCCTACATATTGCTCACCTTGTGTTGTGTTGCAGGTTTGTGGATGTGAAGAAGCATCCTTTTTCACCTTGTTTGTGATGCTCTGTTGAGCTGTTTCATGTTTGCCTGTGTACACTTCATGATTAAGTGAGATTATTTTTTATGAACAATTTGTGATACTGCTTACTCATACTGCCATAGGCTGGGTAACTTCTTGATTGGTTAAATTCTCCCAATGCTAGGAATTGTGGCCTACAGCTGTGACTGTTCTTGCTCCATTTGCATGCTCAGGATTGGGGTGGGGGTTGTAACATAAGGCCTCATGTATTTTTTTCCTAGCATTTTTTGTGCAAGGAAACAGTGATTTCACGTCTGCTTTGCAAATTCTTGCACATGCTCCCTGTCATATAAGCAGTAGGACCAGCTGTTGACAGTAAAGCCTGTTTCAGCCTTCACTAGAGGAAGTAGCTTACCTCACCTCCCAGAAAAACTGAGTCTTTTCTGTCTTTAACTAGCTCACTGTACAGCCAGTGACCATTCCAAACTTAGTGTAGCAGGAGAGCAGACAGCACCTGCCTCTACACAAGTTGACTGGTCTTTAAAAAAATGCCCCTTTTGGTCTTTTCCAGCGACTTGGTTATCAAAAACCACCAACAAACTGAAGGCCCTTTCCTTTCTTTGCTCTACTTTAGATTTTCAGAGCTTTTTGTACAAGACCTGTACTTTTGAACTCTTTCAACTCTTTCATTTTCAGGGGCTCTTACTTGCAGGAATGAATGTAATCTTCATGTCTCAGCCGTAGTGATACAAGCTAAGTGTATGTGTGTAAACCACGAGTGTGCTGTTGCCACATATCAGTTTGACTATGTCTAGATCCACAGATGTGATTGCCATCAGGTTATGTTTCATCTTTTAGGAATTGTGGTACAATTTCACATTAGTTTTTGTTGGGACTGTTGTATTCTTCTCCAGTTTTTAGCGCCTTTGGTCCAGTCCTGCCTGTAGTACCTTGAAATCCATATACACTGTTTTGCCTAGTTCCAGTTACCCTCATCACTGAGTTTGTATGGTCTTGGATTGCCCTACAGAATCACACATGGTAAAGAAGCCACTGTACAATTTTGAAGGTGGGCATTCAGCATTTAACATAGTATGTGCTATTGGCAGCAGATGGAACGTATCGCTAGCAGTCACTGTGATGCCTTTGAAATTTTTAAATTATTATGTCCCACAGGCACATTATACATTAGTATTAATATAAGTTTTTATGTACTGCTACTAAATTCCCTCCTCTGCACTGCATACATTCTGTGCATGAGCTACAGCATTTGCTTCTCTGCTGTTGGCTCCGCATATGCTTCCAAGTGCATTCCCCTACTGCTCTGTTGTATGTGTGCCACAGCGGCTGTGCTTCCATGTTCTGCTGCTTGTATGATACCATGGGTACTTCCTCCTCTGTTCTGCCGCAGATGCACTTCCATTTGCATTTCCATTGCTGTCCTGCTGCACATGTGCTGCTGCATGCACGTCTCTTGTTGACCCCGATGCATGTGCTACTGCATGTGTACTTTGTGCATCCCTCTTGCTTTCCTGTAACATTTGTCTTAGCAAATGTATTTCTCCTGCTGCACATGTGCTCACCTTGCCATTGTGTTTTTTATACCTCTGTGTGCATATTCCACATCATTTGTTTGCTCTTTGTACCAATATGTATACATTTTTATAGCCATGCCTCACATGGGCTTCTGCTTGCGTCTTTGCCATCTTGTTGTAGACATGCTACTATTTCTCTCTCTCCTGTTGAACACTTGGTTCCACACTTTTGTCATGTGTCATGTTGTACAGGAGCTACCACTTAACATCACACTATTCTACTATGCGTATGCTGCATTAAGCATAGAGACACCCCCCCCCCCCCCCATTATCCGTAGATAGGATTGTTTACATCTTTTGCTGTACAAGTCCTTTGACAGATTTCTTGCATTTCTGAACTTGGTTGTTAGTGGCACAGTGGAAGCTATAGCTTTATGATATCATGTAACCTGATCCAAAGGTGCAGATGCCACAAGTTCATTGTTTGGCTTTGCCTTATATCAGGATAAGTCTTTCTTAAAACTTTTCATGTTAGTGTTGTGCACTTGCTAAATCCAAGTGGTGGTACAGAAGTCATCCTGTTGATTTAACTGTCTTCCATATGCAAACAAATGCACCTAAACTTGTGGCTTCCCTTCTATTGCCCCTGTGCTCACATTAATGACAACCCATGGAGTCCTGTATAGACTGCCCTAGGAATTGCATTTACTGATTTTTTTTAACCCATTTTACTTCTGAAAATACCTCTTGTAGAGCTTGGAAGCAATTGTGTTGGTCTTTGTAATAGTGATAGCAGAGACTTTACTGGAGCTTAATTATTTTAATACATGCTCCCTGTTTCACCATTTGTTTTTCTATACTGCCCATTATAATAGTTAATTAAAAGGTCCCTCTTTTACAAACAACTGATGTCTTTCTTTGATGCACCTTTTGTTGATCTGTGATTTTTTTCAAACATGGTTATGATGTCCTCCTATTGTTATGTTGCAGTGTTCATAACAGTGGGGAGGTGGCTGACTGCAGCAGCGGACATCCGGTCAGTGTACCAAAGTCTTAGGATAAGGGGTACATGTGATATTGCATGTTAGGGCCATAAACCAACGTCTGCACATACCCAACTCAGAACTTTCCTGCCACAGTGATCTACGGACCTCTGATTGCCAACTCCGGGAATCCATTTGCTCATTTGACTTCGGCTGTCCGCTGTGGGAATCCATTTGTTCATTTAACTTCGGCTGTCCGCTGCAGATAAGTACCTTTTGGGTTGTTTGATCGCATTCCTTCTTGCTTTCCAGATGTACCTGTCAGCTAGGAAGGGAAAGTGTGCGTGTGGAAGACAAACTCCACATAAGGACATGCACGATCAGTGTTTGTTTTGTTTAGGGGAAGGCCACGACTGCAAGTCATATGAAATCTGCTAATCCGTTGTACCTAAAACTTTGTGTAGCCACTTGGGTGCTTTAAAGTTATACTTAGAAAACCAAAGGCTCCGACATTTGGCATTGAGTATGGAGGGTGGGGTAGGTACTTCCATGGAACTGCCTCGGAAGAAGGCTAAAGGAGTTAGGCCTGATGCCCATGCTGCACCTCAGATGTCTGGTGAGCCTCTCGAGGCAGTTGTTATCCCAGGGTCCCATCAGATGTTACTTTCACCTCTGGAACCGGAAACCGTTGTGGAAGCCAGTTCAGCTGAAACACAGAATTATGTCCTTTGAGGTTGATCAGCCGTCAGGCCCTAATGGCCAAGGGTAACCATGACTTGTGGAGTCAGAGGGGCCTACTACTGCCTTACCATCCACAACATGGAAGAGAAGGACATCTAAGTTTATGGTAAGTTCTTACACAACTATTCTTTTTTCTTGCACACTTTCTCACTCCCCCCACCTTTTAATCATCTTAAAATATGGTCCCAGAAGTGCACCTTATCTGTAAACTCTTAGTGTGCAGAATTAGACTTTTGCAGTAAAAAGCCTTATTTATTTAATCATTGCAACTTAATTTTGTTGTATTAAAAAAGTGAACTTCAGTCTTTTGATGACTCGTGTTCCATTGTACACTTTATTTTGGACTATTTGATCGAAGGCCTTTGTAGTGTGCCTTACAAAGGAAACAGGGTTATGGAATGTTTTGCATGTTAATCATTCATAAAGCAAGTTAAGGTCTTTTTCAAGTGACAGATTTTTGCATTGCTTCAAGGAAAGGCTTGCAGATAAAAGCAGTCTTAATGAGGTTTCCTTTGACTTTACAACATATGTTAACCTTTATTTTCTTACACTTATTCTTTCCCTTTTTAGCTGCCCAAGCCATTTTTGATTTCTTTCACATTATTCTGAACCCATTTCATCTGTGTGCTTTCTGATTAAGAATAAGAATTGCATCCCTCTTGCTTTTTAATTCTGTGTGCAGTATAACTTTCCTTTATCAAATTCTTTCATATTTACTACTTGTGATGTCTGGTTCAGACTTTTCTTTGTTAAACCTTCTAGGATAGCAGATCTTCTGCCTTTGAAAGGCTGTAAAGTCTCTTTCTTGTTAGCATATTTCTCAACCTGCAGACAGCTGGATAAAAGCCCTTAAAAACTTGGTACATCTGGCAAAAAAAAAAAATCTGGACATGTAATTAGTATGGTATTTTCATATTGAATAGCATAGCCCTTCCTCTTCCAGGAGTGTGGGATACCTCGCCAGTCAGAAAAGCAAGTTTAAAAATGAGTGCTGAAATATACAAAATAATAAGCATATTTTGTGTGAGATGATATTTCAATGCAGAAAAAAGTCTGTTGTATCCAAGCAGTCTGACAGATGTTTAAGGTTATGAGCTGCTAGTGAGCTGTTCCTGTAGTCCAGGGTTTCATTCCCTCAACTTTCAATTTGGCTACAGAATGGCTCTGAGCAAATTATTTTAACAGAGAGTACCCCTAGGCTGAGTCTGAAAACAGCAGATGAAGGATCAGTGTTGTATTTCAATTAAAAATGCAAATAAATGAATAAAGCACATATGCAGTAAGAAATCAGCCAAACACTATTGCAAGCAACATTTCATCAATATAAGTTTTTGTCATGCTACTTTCATGATAAGACAACCTTGTAAGACAAATTCAAGGAAGTATATACGTTAAAACCTAAAATGTATGGCACTTGCAAGGAGTAATAACTGTTATATCATTTCATGCATTTGTAGAATCATAGCATCAAATGGAAATGAATGTCTTGAATCCGTCCGTCTGCACTGTCTCTGATTTTACAAAATATCTCTTTTTGGTTCGTTGCTTAAGCTGCCCCTCAAAAAGTTTCTGATTTGTTGTTTATTCACTAAAGATTTTGTATATTCAGAGTAAAATAAATGCAAACATAACCAAACTACATTAAAAAGTAAAATTAACTAATATCCAGTGCTTTGGTCAAATCTTGAAGATTACATTGTCAGTAATGCCAGACATTAGACTTTTATGTTTCTTTCTTTTCAGAAAATGCACATTGATACAAAACTTTTTGTATTACTAAGTTCTTAACTGAATCAGAGTAATATTTAATACTGTCACTGATTTTTGGCTTTAGTCCTCTATTATTGTTGGCTTTGTCCTCAATACTTTAGAAAAGAAGTTGAGAGCTTTGCCAAAGAGCAAGCCTAACACTAGGCTGCTTCAGAACTCTGAAGTTCTTTGCCAGGGTTAAAGCTTGACGTTGAGTCATCTGATCGGTAAGCTCCAATCACATAGCAGCAACCAATGTGATGATTTGATTTTAGGAGCTGTGACTGGTCACATAAAAATTAATAAATGAAAACAAGCAGTTGAACCAGAAAAACTGAAGAAATTATACTCTCATGATTTCTTTTAAACTAAATAACAAAAATACCCTTTTCTGATAAATTTTCTTACTGGAATACGTTTGCAACACCAGCAGCTGTCTAAAAATCATGCAAAGGACAGACAATTTGGAAATTCATGAAAGGACATTAATAAGCTCAGAATTTGGAAAATACCAAAGAATTTGGTACAGTTGCTTTAGCTCATGATAGTGCAGCCATGGCTGAGCATGTCACCTCTTTGTATGGTGAATGTTATGGCTGTGAAGGGGAGTGGAAGTCGGTAGGCAAGGAAAGTGACAGTGCACATTGCAGGAGTCTGAAATAAAAGGAATTTAAGCTACAAAATTTTTTTTTGTCTCTTTACTGCTGTCCACAGGCTGGGCATATCATGCTTGTTTTTTCCCACTGTGACCTCTTTCTGTATAGCAGCTAGTTGTGCTCAGGGCTGCAGCAAACTGAGTAAATGAGTTATTGGTGGGTGGTCATTTATTATTTCTGGGAAGAGTGTATATAATGACCTTCATCATCTCAGATGTGATGCTTTCTTGTTCTGCAAACATTCATTGCAGTGTGATGCTTTCTTGTTCTGCAAACATTCATTGCAGAATGCACAGTATATTAACTGCAGTGTCATACAGTAACCCCATCCCAGTAGATGACAAACTGACTTCTTCAGGTCTACACATCATTGTTTAGTTATAGTGCAGTTTGTCAGATGCTTTACCCTCGCATCCTACTGACCCTGTATAGCCAAGGCTTGTTCTTCCCTGCAAGTTCCTATTCACATAGGTAGGCAGGTCTGCTGCAGGCCTACATAACCTGATAGTTTTTGTAGCGACATTACTTAATCAAGTTTTTGGAGGGAGCTTATGTCATACTGATGTAGCTTTTTAAATTTCAGATCAGGTGACCTGTTTTACATAATTGTAAACTGTGACTTTAAGAAGATTACTGAAGTATATACAATAATTTGGGCATCCATACCCCTATTTATGGGGCCATGCTTCCATTATTACCCCTGGATGACATCCCAAACTTGTGAAGTAGTGTTTTTTTTTCTATTTCCACTGTGTGGATCACTTTATGGTAGGAAGTCATGCATTTTGAATGTGAAAAGGGATAGCAAGGCCTACGCTTTCTAATAGTTTGATGTCCCAATATGTTTTCAGACAGTGATATAAGTTTGCTACTTCCTGCAACTTAATAGCACCATTACTATTCCTGTGCATCGCACAGCACTGAATACAGTGTGTTTAGAGGTGAGGAAGTTCCCCGAAACAGCTTTTTGTGGTTGTAGAGCCAACAGCTAAAAATGTGTATAGGAGAAAACATCTGGAGATGTGTGCAGATTTTTAAATTTTGGAGCAGCAATGCAAGATTTAAATGTAGAATAGAAATGTCTATCTACCCTACTAAATAGCTAACCCCCCGTTTCAGGATTTGAGCATTAAGATGAAGAAATAAGATCCTTTCTGACTCTGTGAAACTCTCTTAGAAAGTATTCTAAGGATTTGTCTCATGTGAAAATAAGGCAGCTTGGTTTGTAGGCAGACACAGGTCATATAAAAACCTGTTTAACTGACTCAGACAGCAAACATAATCAAAAAGTGAGCAATTTGTGGCATTTATCTTTTTTGTTTCTTTACATGGCCTGCTGATGTTTGCCAGATTTTAGTATTGTAACTTCCTTTGCTTAAATCACTGTAGAAGTAAACATTTTTGTACCCTACCCTTATATCTGCCAGCAATCATTGCAGTGATGAATTTGCCCATTCGTTCCTACACAGGGTAGCAAGCCTCAGTCACCCCTTTCTGCACCTCGTGAGACAAGAGTCTGCCATGGCTATCATCTGTATAGATATAGGAAATTTCTCTTCCTGGCCCTCTGGATCTCCTTTTTCCCCACTTTTGCTGTCTCTGAGGGGTGATTAAGCTGCCAGTCTTCTGAGGGAGGAATGTGCAAGTTTCTGTGCTTGACCCCCTACTTGACGGATGCTCTACAGTGGTCACATATCCCTCTAGCTCAGTCTTTACAGGCTACTGCATTCACATCTGCCTGACCCTCTCCCGCTAGCTCCTGTGCCTGTTAATCGAACCTAGGCTGTCTGAGTCACAGAATGGGCCTTATTCCTAATAGAAGTAACACTTAATAGATCAGAAGAGTTGTACTTTAAATTATTCACTGTTTCCTTAGTTTTCCAGTATCTACTTTATCTTCTTGGGTTGCAGTGAACTGGAGTCTTTCCTAGAAAACAACTGGTATAAGGTTAAAAACCTGTTCTGGATAGCGCACCAGTCGTATGCTCTCAGTGCAGACTCACCTAATGGCAATGTAAAAGGATTTCACCTTTCAGCATGGTCCTGTGATGTGGGAGTAAAGCAAAGACCTTGAAAGATACCCAGGTGATTACAGGGAGGATGTGCAGATTCTGTACACAGGAACAGAACCAGAGAACCAAACTCTGAGGCACTAATCTTAGCCTCAGTACCACTGTGCTGCTCATATTAGAACAGACTACCCAAATGCACAGCTTTTTGCACTCCACTTTAATCTTCACGTCAAAGATTTAACAGAAGTAATTATTTGAGGGTCACATACAGACATTTCATTGTAGTTGGTAATGCTGTGTTTTTGCATCATGTTCTTTATTGGATTGTGCTTGGCAGCATCTGCTTGGACTGTAAGTCGTCAGATCATCTTGGATGATTTAAATGTGATGACTTAAAATGTGAGCAAGTGTGTGCATTTGTCTGCTGGAATTTGTGTACTTGTTGGTAACAGGTGAGTCTGCATTTGTAACCTCAGGATAAAGAATTCGTCTTTTTGCTACCTCTTCACATTGTTTTGCTCAGTTATTTAAGGAAAAATCAGAATAAATTCTTGTTCTCACAGAGACTGCAGTTCAGTGACAGACTTAACTAAAAAAAAAAAAAAAAAAACATGAATCATTCATTTAATCTTTTTTGACATGCCTGTCATTATCTCTCGAGAGCCGCACTGACTCTTAACACTGAAGGAGGTCATTTGCTGTCAGTGAGAGTTCCGACTTCTGTTGTCTGCCTATCGATTTAAGCCCTAGGCAGTAGCATGGAAAAGCTGCACTGTGAATGCTAATGGTATTTTGTTACAATGCTTCTTATGTATGCACGTGTTTTAGTGGGAGAATCTGCTGGGGTCCTGTTTGGAAAGATTTAGGAACCTGAATGAACTAATTTCTCAGTGTATAGTTGAGCAGTTGACGTAATACTTCAGGACTAAACCACAGAACATTTCACAAATTAATTAATCTCAGGGCCCCACCATTTTCTTTTTGTCCTTGTGACTGTCTGCCAGGCTTAGTTGATTACCACTTTTCTCTCAAGTTGGAAAGTTGAGACTTCAGGCTTATACCAGGAATTTTGATTTATTTCAGGAGTGTAACAGTACTGCTTTATTTAGGAACAACACACCCAGGCCTAATATGTTCCATGGAAGGCTTGCATGGCAAGATTTTGTCACTTTAAGTTGTTCATATGGGTGCTAAGGACCTTATTAAAGTTTGAAGAAAATTTGTTTGTCCAGTTTCCAACACTGTTATCTGCCCCATAAAAAAGATTTAACCCTCCCTTTAAAAAAAAAAAAAAAAAAAGTGAAGACTTTCCTCCCCTTGCCCTGATGCAGTATACATTTGCATTTTCACCCCTTTCCACTCAGTGCTACTACTGCACAACTTTCCTTTACCAGTCAACAAGAATAATAAACTTAACAGTTACGATAAAGTTCAGGTTCGTGTTGTAGTGGAAAACAGTTTCTGTACTTATTTTGGTTAAGGAGCTCTGCAGGAGAGCTGTGATGCAAACTGGTCTTGGAAAGAACTTCAGAGACTCAAAAAAAGTCCTTTAATGTAATATGAGCCATATTGAAGTTTTCCTTTTCAGAAATGTGTTTCTCGTTTAGAACCAACATGTTTTCCATTTGCTACAACTTTCATAAACATCATTAAGGCAAAATAGTTCAGAAAACCTGGATTTGAACGGCAGCATTTTTAAAGTTGTTCATGTTTTTTTATTTTAATAAGTGGTGCAGTGTCTGGCTGATAGTAATAATAGGCTGTGAAAGCAGTTTTCACCTTGTTAGTTTTGTCGGTTTACCCTGCCTTTCTGCCTTGTAGCCATTGTGCTCTACTTTTGATAACAGAATGTTCTGATAGGCTGTAATTACTTACTCAGAAAATCAGGGTACTGGTGACAAGCAAGTCCCATGTTGGCTTAATGATTAAGGTTTCTGCCTTGTAGATTTAGAGATTTGGGTTTGTTCATTGCCTCTGGCTACTGTCTGTATGAAGTTGCACCTTGTAACTGTGCAGATTACAATGTTTCCTCTCTCAAACATGCTGATTAAGTTCTCTTTATATATCTACTTCAAGGCTAAAAAGGGACCTCAGTGGGCTAACACTTCACCTTTTACCGGGCTAGTAAATTCATTTAAGCCCTGTGATTGTACACAAATTGAATAAGAACAATTGGCCATGATTATAAAAATGTATTTGCATCCTCTTAACTTTGACTTCCACGTGTACACAGTGACTGAAAGCAGTTGTGGTTTACTTTCTTGTGCATCAAATTGATGCGTCTTTCATAATTAGCTTCCTCTTCTCTTGAAGTCCAAGGGAAATTCTGTTTTCCTGCAAACTACTTTTAGTATTAAATAGGGAGGGCTCATAGTCTCAGTGGTTTCTCAGCTGAGCGTTTTCATAGTTCATTTCTTTTTTTTCCTTGAAGTAAGTTGAATGTGCAAACTCTCGCCAGGGAGATGAAAGGTAGTGAAATTGAACAGATTGGTAGAAACAAAGATGTATTTGGCGAGGTAGAGCATGACGCTAAATGCAGCACTTCATGATTGGAAGAAGGCTCCAGGTGTAGAGGGCGTAGAGTTGGAGAGACTAATCAAAACGGGCACATAACGGGCGCATAAGCAATGAACTTATGCTGTCTGTGTAAGTTTATTCTTCAACTTTGGCATGGTGTGCTGGAAAATAGTTGTTACTAAAGGGCAGATCAGCCCATAAGCTAACTACATGACTAGTACAGTTGGTGTTTAAATGAAACACAGTTGGCGACTGTTGCCTGTTCAACTTTTTAACAATATTTCCAACTATTCTCTGCTAATCTCTGTCTCCTTTCATTCTGAACTGTGTGTTTTTCTCTCAGTAGCCATTTATTTTATTTATTTAATCTTTAACCAGATGGGTAGGCTAGATTGTGGACGCTTTTCAGCAACTACCTGGCTGCAGAAGGCACAATAGTACACGCAGAAGATTTCAAATACAGTAATGCAAGAATTACACAATTATAGCAAATTAAATTATACATTTGTGTAGGCTAAAACCTTCTGTTGTCAAAGAATCTAAAACCATTTAAAGTGTCCTAGATTTGTGTAAATGCAGTAATGTCTGTGCAGAAGCATTCCTGAAGGAGAGAGATTGAAGTCAGGAGATGAAAGAGAGTCATGGTCTGAGAGCTGAAGAGGGAACAGTTGTGTAGAATATTTTTTAGTGCAGGGCAGGCAGATGGATGCTGGATAATTTTATAAGGCGGAAAGAAGTTGTGTATATGTTAGTTGATGTGGCAGTTCTAACCATTTTAGGCTTTTCAGTTCTATACAGTGGTGGTTTCTGAAAGGGGTATGTGCTGCAAAATTAGCAACATTGTTATAGCATTGTTCAAGTTTCAATTTTTATGAAGCTAGGAAGTTAGTTAGGATGGGAGTGCCATAAAGAAGAGTGCTGAGGAGATAAGTAGTGGCAAGTATAATTTTAGTTGCATCAGTGAGAAGGTTTTTGGTTCTGTAAAGCATTCCTGTTTTTTTATGATTTTTTCTTATGCAATTTTGTGTATGCAGGTCGACTGTAAAATTATTTTAAACCATCATCCCTAATAGTTTGCTACGAGAAGTGACTTCATTGGTTGTATTATCAGGAGAGAGGACTTTAAATTTTGTTTCTTCACTAAAAAGGAATTTGAGGGTAAAAAAAGTAGTAGTTTGGTCTTTTTTGGGTTGAGCATGAGTTGCGAGTTACAAAGCCATGTTTCAGTGGCTGTCAAAGCTTGCTGAGTAAGATTTTGGAGGTGTACCATGTTGTCAGATGTGCAAATGAGTGGAATCATTTGAGTATAGTGTTAGGGTGGCCTACCTGTTGTGTGGAAGTAACAGAGGGTGTTGGTGAAAATCTTGAGGAGTGGACCCAAGGACAAAACCTTTGTGGTACACTGGTAGTGACTGGGAGGTAAGGGTAGAGCGTGGAGTGCCATTTTACTGACTGATCGCTATTGGACAGGTAGCTTTTGAACCACAGAAGGGTGGGCTGAGATGGACCTAATGAGGACATTTGAAGTAGAAGTTTTCTGTGACAAACTGTGTTGAAGGCTTTAGACAAGTCTAGAAATAAGGAGGAGACTAGTTTGCCATTATCCCAAGCTTTATTGACAGTGTCTATATAGGTTAGAAGGACAGCGCTAGTACTGTGGGAAGGATGGAAGCTATGTTGTGTAGGGGATAGGTGTTCTTCCTGCAGGAGATAGTCTAGCAGTTGTTTTTGAAAACATTTCAAGTATTTTGGTGAGGAGAGATAAGATTGCTGTAGGTCTAAAGTTATTAATGTCAGTTGAATTTCCTCCTTTGTGTAGATGAATAATGTGCAGCTTTCTCTAGACAGAGGGAATGTGGGATTCCTGGAATGTGGGATTCCTGGAATGTGGGATTCCTGGACTGCTATGTAGAAGGATTGAGACAGAATAGGCAATGCTGTTGGCTCCTGTTTTTAGGTACTTGCTTGGAAGGTCATTAGCTAAAGAAAAACATGGTTTGTTTAAGAGTAGGTTTATATAGGATGTAGGCACAGGTTTGAAGGTGAAAGTGGATGTGGTGATATGTGGCTGTTGGCAGGGCTGAAATTAGATGCTGAATACTTGGTTAGAGATGCATAAAGTTTAAGTGTGTTGCAGTTTTGAGTGGTGAGTTATCCAGAGACTGGTTTGGGTTGAATTTTTAGCTGGGATGCAAGACTTCTTTAGTAGATGCCCACAAGTTTTAGGGTTGTATTTAGCATTGTTCTGAAAGTTATTATAGTATACTTTGTCTTCATTTTAGTACGATTGCAAAGCATGCTGAATTGTTCTAGATATTGTGGTGTTTTATGTATTTGCCATTCTTTCCTTGCTGCTTCTGTATCCTGCATTAGCATTCTACCCATTTTGAATAGCCAAATTGGATTATTTGTGTTTAGTCTTTTCCTTATAGAAGTTGCAAGGCTGTTTAGGATATTTAGAAAAGTTGTATTGAATTCAATTACAGCATTGTCTAAGGGATGCATTTTTAGGAAGTTCCAGTTAATAGATGATAGTGTAGTAATGAACATTTCTAGGTTATGTGTTTTATAAATATGCTGTTTAACTGGATGCGTGAGATATGTCGTTGTATAGTTTGAGAGATGATCACTGAGACAGTCTGACGTTGTACCTGTGGTGGTGTATTTACTGTCTTGCTGTAATGTGTGGGGCTATTCATTAGTTGTGTGAAACCATATAAGTTCACGCTAGATGTATGAGAGTTAGAGTTTATGTCCAACCGACTGACATTAACATCACCAGGAAGCATGTTTTCTTTTGGAAACGTTATGGATATCCAATGTAGGATATATTCCAGTATAGCTGTATTGTCACCAAGAGAGATATAAAGGACAGTGATACTTATTTGTTTATAAAGGACAGTGATACATATTTGTTTATAAAGGACAGTGATACATATTTGTTTATAAAGGACAGTGATACATATTTGTTTATAAAAGACAGTGATACATATTTGTTTATAAAGGACAGTGATGCATATTTGTTTATAAAGGACAGTGATGCATATTTGTTTATAAAGGACAGTGATGCATATTTGTTTATAAAGGACAGTGATGCATATTTGTTTATAAAGGACAGTGATGCATATTTGTTTATAAAGGACAGTAATACATATTTGTTTATAATGGACAGTGATGCATATTTGTTTATAAAGGACAGTGATACATATTTGTTTATAAAGGACAGTAATACATATTTGTTTATAAAGGACAGTAATACATATTTGTTTATAAAGGACAGTGATACATATTTGTTTATAAAGGACAGTGATACATATTTGTTTATAAAGGACAGTGATGCATATTTGTTTATAAAGGACAGTGATGCATATTTGTTTATAAAGGACAGTGATGCATATTTGTTTATAAAGGACAGTGATACATATTTGTTTATAAAGGACAGTGATACATATTTGTTTTTAAAGGACAGTGACACATTTGTTTATAAAGGACAGTGACACTTATTTGTTTATAATTGTTTATTTTGAGGAAAGCAATAAGAAGCTCTGCTGAACTGAATTTTAATATTGGTTTGCTGTTAAGGGGAAATGTGGTAGGTTTTGGGAAATATTAAAGCAATTCCACCAGCTTTCCTTTTTATACGGTCATTATGGGTAATGTTATAGCCAGGAGGTAGATGTCAACAGTCCACTGCCTCTTAACTCACCTGGGTAGCTCTGAGTTCAGTTGTACTGCAAATGCACTGTAGATTGAATCTTTCTGTCACTTTATCTATTGTACATTCTATTAATGTAGTAAGCCCCTTGGATAAGACTGCCCCCTTATGAGGTAACCAGGTAGCACTGTCAGATTAAGTGCGTTGCTCAGAGTTGCACAGTAGGCAGATGTAGATGCAATGAATCAAACCTTCTACCTTGGGCATTGGAAACACGTTGTACTGTTTATTTAAAATACATTACACTCGTACTTTTCCTGCTCCTTTTTAGAGTCCTAATTACTAGTACAACACACTGTGGATGATGCTTCTCACCTTTTCTTGATAGATGTAATATTTCTTGCTTCAGAAATTGGTGGTACTGCAGATGTTCTTCATGTTTCACTGTTGCAGTCATTGGGTTATCCTGCTGGCAGGCTACCCTCAGTCGGCCTGAATTCCTAAGTCTAGGTCCGGTGTCGGCTGCTGTCACCTCTTCCCTGATGTCAGTGCGTCAGGGGTATAAAAGATGCAGCCGACACCATTTTCTTCAGTCTTTCCTGCCGCGTGGTGCCCGAAGCAAAAGCAGTTCGCAATTTCCAGTCGGTAGACTCCTAAGATTTTCGTGTTCGAATTTCAGATCCGAAGTCTTCACTAAAAGCTAAGTACCCCGTTGGGTAAACTTTTTTCTTGCTCCAGACCGATGTCAGAAAAAGTTAATAATTGTATTTCTTGTGGGAAGCAAATACCTCATAAGGACTTTCATTCTTACTGTATTCCTTGCCTAGGCCCTGACCACGACGTTGCTACTTGTCGGTTTTGTGCTAGATTTAACCAACATACTATTAAGCGTCAGTACGATTTTGCATTTCACTATTTTGGCAAAAGATTTAACTATACAATGTTGTCGGATAGCCATCCGACTACCGGGAGTCACAAGAAACGCAAGGAAAAGGACAGGCATCCGAGGTCCAAAACCGTGGACGAGGCTTCTTCTAAGCCAGTCACCGGTTCTCAGTGAGGTGCCTTCCCTGACGACCACTACTTTAGACTCGCAGGCCGCTACTGACACCCACGTGGAGTCGACCAGGCCGCTGGAATTCAAGGTATTGGACCTTTGGAAACCATTCCCTCAGATGGGTCCAGAGCCGCTGAGCAGGCATCGGCTTCTGAGGGTGTTTTCAGACCTACTCAGTTATATGTTAAAACGACTTCAGCTTCAAAGGCAAAGACTAAAGAACCTTTAAAGACAAAGAAACAAGTACAACAACCTCATGGACAGGCCTCCATGCCTAAAAAACAGATGCTCAAAATGGCCGAAGACCTAATTACTTTGCTCAGGGGTTCCCATCCCTCTCCTGATAAGAGGCCCAGGCAAGAGACAGAATATGAATCTTCAGATCAGGTTTCCATTTCATCTGATTCCTCTTCTGATCAGGAATACTCTCTTCCTCCCTATGAGGATTCTGATGCTGAAGAATCAATCCCTTCAGCCTCTCCTCCTGAGGATTATTCTTTTGGGGAAACTTTACATACCATGAGGGAGCATTTCCACTGGGAGAGCCAAGATTATTCAGAATCTAAGAAAAGGCTCAGAAACTTCATTTTACTACCACAACACAGGCCTCTAGCTATTCCACCTGTTACACATTGTATATGATGTATTTTCAGAGTCCAGTCTGACCTCTGACTCCTTACCTCCAGCTCCTGTTAAGCCGCACAGGTACTACAGGGTTCCTGGCTCTCATAAATTCCTTTTCAAAAACCCTGCTGCTGACCCAGAAACTATCTCTCAGGGTCTCAAAGGGGTCAAGGCTTCCACTGCAAAAAACCCTACTCCCTCTGACAGGGATTCTAGGGCACTGGACAGATGGGGAAAAAAGATTTACACTTCAGCTACCCTGGCTATAAGGGCTTTAAATTGTCAGTTTCATATGCTCAAATATCAGCAATATATTATGTCACTGCTTAAACAGAAAATGTTGATAAATTCTGAATGTGCAGAAAACAAAGAAATGCATGAATTGTTGCATGCAGCTGAACAAGTTGGAAAGCATACTTTTCAATGTGGTTTTGATTCTCTGGAGGCCTCCTGTAAGGCCGCAGTTACGGGTTCTGTCATTAGGAGGCATGTTTGGTTAAAGGAACAAAATCTACCTGATCATGTTAAAGCAAAATTATTAGATGCTCCATTACAGCATGATGCTTTGTTTGGTGTTAAGGCATAAGAAGTGTTGAAGAAAATGGAGGACAAAGCTAAATCTATGCAAACAGTCAAGGATTTCTTACAGGTACAGCCACCAAGATTTAGCAGACACTGGCCTACAAAGAATTGGTCCTTTCCAGTGTCAGACAGGCCACAAAGGGGCAGATACAGACACCCTAGAGGCAGATCCCAGCCCCAAGGTTCGTACAGTTCTAAACAATGGGGTGCTTCTACCTCCAAAACTGGAGAAGACAAATCACAGCCATACAGGAAACAGTCCCAATGACTTCCCCCTGTCTGCACCAAGCACTTATCTTCTGGCAGCACCTTTAGGGGGAAAACTAGCACTTTTTTCACAAAATTGACACAATAACCCAGGACAAATGGGTCTTAAACATAGTGTCACAAGGCTACAAGTTTCACTTCCATACCCTGCCAAGGGCAAACGGTTGGCCAGACCTGCCAAAACATCAATGGGCAGAGGCACAAAAACAAGTTTCATCCCCTCATGGACATGAGGGCCATTCAGCAAGTACCAGAGCAAGAGCAGGGACAAGGATTTTATTCAAGACTGTTCTTGGTACCCAGGAAGGACAAAGCCTGGAGACCAATACTGGATCTATCTATTCTAAACACATATCTGGATATTCCAAAATTCAAAATGTTGACTCTACAGCAGCTTCTGCCCATGTTGGGCAAGAAGGCTTGGCTTGTGACTTTAGATCTAAAAGAGGCATACATGCATGTCCCAGTCAGACAAACATGCAGAAGATACCTCAGATTCAAAGCTGGCTCAATGCACTACCAATTCTGTGCACTGCCCTTTGGCTTATCTACTGCGCCCAGGGTCTTCACAAAGTGGCTGGCACCAGTCATTGCATTCTGCAGACAGAGGAATACAAATATATCCTTACTTGGACGACTGCCTCATTCAAGCAGAGAGCAAGGACATTCTACTACAGCATCTGGAGTTTGTGAAGAGATTACTACCATGCCTAGGGTACATAGTCAACGAACAGAAATCAAAACTAGTACCCTCTCAAGAGATAATATTCCTGGGTGCAAGCTTAAATCCAGCCGCCCAGATGGCTTGTCTCATGCCAGACAAACAAAAGCAACTTGTCTACCTATTTCAAACTGTTGGCAACAAAGGCCCAGTTATCTGCAAGAAAAATTCTGCAGGCTTTGGGCTTCATGGCATCCTGCATTCTACTAATTCCATATGCAAGACTGCATATGAGGAAACTTCAATGGTACCTAAAAAGTGTTTGGACTCAACATTGCCACAGCCGGGAGACAATAGTTACTCTCATTCCCTGCCTGCAACAGGAGTTTCGATAGTGGGCAAAGGCCTGTCACCAGAACAAGGGACAGTCATTCACTCTACACCCAGCCACACAGACATTAACAACGGATGCATCGGATTATGTCTGGGGAGCCCACATGGCAGGAAAATGTATTCAAGGCACATGGGCTGCAAACCAGATGCATCTACATATCAATCAAAAAGAGATGCTAGCTGTTCAAAATGCCCTGACAGCCTTCAAGGACCTACTTCATTCGGGACCACTACTGATAAAGACAGACAACACCACGGTCATGTGGTATATAAACAAGCAGGGAGGCACTCATTCTTACCCCCTTTGCAGACTAGCCATGGCTTTGTGGGACACAGCATTGACTTACCAAGTGCATCTGCAGGCACAATTCCTGCCAGGAAAGATAAATACTCTGGCAGACGAACTACGCAGAAACCTCATGGATCCCCACGAGTGGAAATTGGATCCACAAGTCTTCAGCATGATAATAAGGAAATGGGGATGCTCGGATATAGATCTATTTGCCTCACCTCACAACTACCAACTAAAGAGATTCTGCACAAGGACTTATCAGAGACAAGCATGGAAAGTGGATGCCCTATCTTTCTGCTGGAAAAACTTAACGGTATATGCCTTTCCTCCTCTGCCTCTCCTCCCCAAGGTACTCCTAAAGGTCAGACAGGAGAATCCAAAAATGAAACTGATTGCCCCAGACTGTCCACGCCAGTTCTGGTACCCTATCCTAAGGAACTTGTCTCAATGCCCAGCCTGGAACTTACCTCAAGTGCCTCATCTACTGTCTCAGCAGAACAATCAAATCCTGCACAGCCAACTCAAGACCTTAAATCTGGCAGCATGGCGGATAATGTAGTCATACAAAACACACCTCTCAGTAAAGCAGTGATGGATGTCATTTTGGAGGCCAGGAGGCTTAGTACTAGAAAATCCTATGCTGGAAAATGGAAGAGATTTTGTGCTTGGAACCAGGCACAAGGAATTGACACAGCTGTACCAAATATTCCTCAGATTTTGCAATACTTGACTGAGGTGCTGGACAAAGGCCTATCCTTTTCATTTATAAAAATTCATGCCTCTGCCATTTCAGCTCTTTACAATACAGAGCCACCAATTTTTTCTCATCCTTTATTAAGGCAGTACCTCAAAGGGGCCAAAAATGTAAGGCCTCCAAGGAGATCACCAATACCTGCATGGGATTTCAATTATGTCTTGGAAAAACTCACCCTGCCTCCTTTTGAGCCAGCCGCTACAGCTGATACAAAGTTTTTATCTTGGAAAACAGCTCTGCTCCTAGCAATAACTTCTGCAAGACGAGTCTCAGAGCTACAGGCACTCATGGCTGTGGAACCTTTTATCCGGACAGGGTTTCTCTGAGGACAAACCCGACATTTATGCCTAAGGTAGTGTCCAGTGTGGCCCTTAACCAAACTAATCATCTGCCTATCTCTTATCCAAACCCACAGAATAAAGGGGAGAGAATTCTACAATCTTTGGGCATACACAGACAGCTACGCTTCTATTTGAACAGACCCAAAGCTTTCAGAAAGACAGAGCAATTTTTAGTGGCATATGCTGCAGGATCACAAGGAAAGGCGATCTCAAAGCAGACTATTTCAAAGTGGATAGGCCACTGCATTCGTTTCTGCTATTCACAACATGGCAAGCCAGTACCTAAGGGCATTAGGCCGCATTCAACCAGAGCAGCAGCCACTTCAGCAGCCTTCCTCAGGGGAGTACCAACCAAAGACATTTTAGAGGCTGCTACTTGGAGTTCAGTGCACACCTTCACAAAGCACTATCACTTACCACTCTACTCTAAATCCAGAGCAGGCTTTGCCACTGCAGTTCTGCAGGGCCTAATAGCCGCTCCTAATGCTATTTAGTTCCAGCCTCCCAACCTTAGCTTTGGGATTCAACCCAGTTGTAATGACTGCAACAGTGAAACACAAAGAACATAGTACAGTTGTGTACACTTACCATAAATGTAGATGTTCGAGTGTATTCACTGTTGCAGTCCAGGTTACCCACCCGCCATCCCCCATTTCTTTGTTGGAACTTATCTGTACTTCTCTATTCTATACAACCTATGTGATGTATTTGCTTGTAGATGAAGGCAAAAATATATACTTTGGTGCGTGCATGTTTTGTTGACATATTTTTAGCCTACCCTTTTGGGGGCACCTGACATCTGGGGCAAGAAAAACTGAAGAAAATGGCGTTGGCTGCATCTTTTATACCCCTGGTGCACTGACATCAGGGAAGAGGTGACAGCAGCCGACGCCGGACCTAGACTTTTGAATTCAGGCCGACTGAGGGTAGCGTGCCAGCAGGATAACCCAGTTGTAATGACTGCAACAGTGAATACACTCGAGCATCTACATTTATGGTAAGTGTACACAACTGTACTTTTCATGGCCTGAGTATTTCATGTCACTTGGAATTGCCTGATATGGCACAAGGGCTGACGAGTCCTCCTATTCTAAGGTTAACTGCATGTAGTCACCCCAGGGGGTCATTTAAAGTCTCTGTAAGGTTGATTAGTGACCATTTCACCCTGTGTAAAAGCTGATCTTCATTCCCTCACTAGTTTACATGACGTGGACTCTGTAGATAGTAATGTGTGATGGTGCTTAGATACAAAGTGAAAACTATTTCTTTTAATACAGGGCAATATTTTTGCAAAGCATCCTTAAATCAAGGTCCTTGTCTAGGCAACAGGTACTTTCTGAAAAATGTAGAACTGGGGCACAACTAAGTAAATAAATCATTGCCTTGACCTCCGTGAATACCGACAGGAGTGCAGGCATTTGAAAAATATCCTTGTCCATTTTTTTTATTGTGTTGTAAAGTGTGTGGAAAGTCTAAGTATGCTGTTATTAACATGTTTTTTTTTTTATACTGTAAGCATGACCTTGGTTACATGATGTTAGAGTTATCCAAGCTGAGCTGTAGGGTGTATAGGTAGACCATAAATTTGCTCAACACTGCCATATGTAAGAATTGCATATTTCATGTAGTGTGTCCTTGTCTAATAAAATAAGATTTTTTTTTCATTTGATAAATTTCAGGAAGATCTCTGTTGTAGTAAATGTTTTGCTTTTCCAAACATAAAAAAATAAATAAACGTTGTCATGTTACTCATTTGCAGTAAATAATGTTGTGATAGTTAATTTCATCTTTATGGACAGATGTAGATGCGGTGGTACACGGCTGTCTGATAATTTTGTAAATTTTACGTTGTTGAGGTGTGTGTGATGAGTGTAGCCCCCAAGAAAAACTTGTAATGTCATACATAGGGAGTGGTGTTTGTCATATATTGTGTGTGTGTGCTGCTGCTTATAGCTGAAAAATCAGAAGTATTGTTTTCGATGGTATGCTTTCAGAAAGTCTTCAGTCACTTTTTATTACCTGTTTAGAAAAAAGATGTTTGTAAGTGATCTCTTAAATAAAAGGGCCATGGTTTTGATGGTTGCCTTGTTTTAGGAGGGTTAGCCTGAAGCTATAGTAATTTATCAGAGTACAAGTGTCATCTCTCAGAATATCACAACTGAAATTGTCAGCATCACAGAAAAATCACACGCATACGCTTGCATCACAAAATATTGTACTGAAGTCCAACAAATTATTTTTTCAACACTTTGCCTCCCTGTGTCTGTTTGGCATCTACCTCCTGCTGGCCAAATGTTATATTCTTTCCCCATCACAGGATAAGGGTTTACCGGAAGAGACCATCATTCAGACAACCATCGGGGTTTTTTCAAATTTTTGCAGTTTTCTCCCCAGCCTGGTAAGGAGCATGGCAAGTCTTACAGGGACCATCAGAAGAGGACATTTGTTTTATTATTTATTTATTTATTTATTGTTATTTTACATTTGTTGACCGGGCTACATGTCCATTTTCAGTAGAGGCCCGGGGAGTAAAGCTCCAAGACACATACAAAATACAATATAGAAGGAAATAACATTAAAGATACATACAAAATACAATATAGAAAGTAGTAGTAGTTAGAACAAATAAAATTTTAGTTAGAACAAAAAAAAAGTTTTGTTTTTTTTTTCAAAAAAATAGCAAAAAGTTAAGCATTGTTAGAGAAGTACTAACTACCATACTCCAGCTGTGCGTGGCAAGAGCAGTAAGCAGCAAGGATAATGTTTACGAGATGATGTTATATACGTATATTTATGAAATGCATTAGCAGTTTCATGGTAAAAAGAAACTATTAAGGGTAAGACTATGATGCTGTACGGTAGTTATTGGTGAGAAGTAAGATTAGTGCAGGAACATAACCAGTGGGTATTGAGGTATAGTTTGAGTTTCTTTTTAAAAAGTGTAAGAGAAGACAGAGTTGTGAGTTTAGTGGGTAGTAAATTCCAGAGCTTTCCAACAGTATTAGAGAACAGGGAGTCACCTGCTGAGTTGTTGGATCTGCAAGTGTTAAACAGTAGTTTGTTTGAGCGTAAACTTTTTGGATTATTGTAGGGGGTAAAGAGATTTGAGATTATCAGAGTATTGGTGGGTTGATACAGGGTCTTGTGGGCTATAGCAAGCTGTAGAAATTGGAGATGTTGTAGAAACTCTAGCCAATCAAGTTGTTTTAGATTAAGGCCGTGATGAGTTCTGAAAGGAGGGTCACTAGCAAATCTGGCAATATTGTTATAGGATACTGACAGTTTGTTGAGGTTGTTTTTAGAAAGATTCGTATAAATGGGTGAAGCATAGAGTAGAGTAGAGATTAGGTGAGTTCCGGCTATAGCAGTCTTAGCTACTG
This sequence comes from Protopterus annectens, assembly GCF_019279795.1. NCBI lineage: Eukaryota > Metazoa > Chordata > Ceratodontiformes > Protopteridae > Protopterus > Protopterus annectens. Next base: position 1,918,869,857 of record NC_056739.1, read on the forward strand.
GTGCAAGAAAGGGTTTGATTCTATAGAGGGATCCCAGTTTCTTGTTGACCGTTTTTATTGTACTGTTAATATGACTATCAAAGTTGAGGTTATTGTCTATTGTTATTCTTGGGAGTTTGGTAGTAGGGTCGGGAGAAATAAGAGTACCATTGTTAGATGTAAGTATGAAATGTATGTATTTTATTTTATTTTATAACTTGCTAACTAGCTGAGTGAGCTGGTCTTGATACCCTTTTCAGTCACAGCAGGGTACAAAGCGGACAGAGCAAGGAAGCATACAGACAATAATACAAAAACACAGGTGAGAATTCATACATATAGTAAGAATATTATCAGTTTAAAACTGTACTGTGAAGAAGTGGTGCAGCGGTAGCGTTGTTGCCTCACAGCAACAGGTTCTCCCATTCAATTCTTGGCTGAAGTGCTGTGAATGCCTTCTGTGTGGAGTCTGCATGTCCTCCCCGCGGTCGAGTGGCATTCCAAAACACGTGTGAATGGGTGTGCCTTCGTTGAAGGTTGGGCATCGAGCTGGCAACTCGGCACCGTAAAAATCTACTGCCAATCATTAGCGGACCGGAGTTCCGCTGTGGCGACCCCTAACCGGGAAAAGCCAAAAGACAAATAACAATGCAAACTGTATCTGGATAAAATTTAGAGAGGTGTCAACTTAAGTTTGTAATTATTTGCAAAGAATGTTTACAGAATGTGCAATGTATGCAAGGCATAGACAGATAAAATGTATGGTACATAAGCAGTTTTGGTTAAATTACATTTATCAAAAGTCCTGGTTTAACCAATGTCATGTAAACACTTGCGTCCGGCTCCTTGGTAAAGGAAATCTTTGAGTGTTTTCATGAACGTTTCAAGTGTTTTAGTACCTTTAACTGTAGCTGGTAGGTTGTTACATAGTGCTGGGTCCTGGTCTGGAGAATGCCTTTTTTCCAGAGGCTAGTTTAAAGCTTGGTATAGCTAAGGTAGATGATGGTCTTGGCTGCCTGTCATGGAGTACATTGTTCCTTATGTGATATTTTAGTTCTCAGACGTGGGCAGTAGCCCATATGTAGTAGCTTGAATAGTAATGTGTGGAGAAGAAAACTGTCTCTACTTGTACTAGGGAGCCCGTGTACTTTCTGCAGTATGCTACTGTGATGTGTATTTTGGTGTGCTTGTAATGTAAATGTACATATCTTACTTCTGCAGTTCACAGTTTTGGGGTGTTTGGGGGGATTTTAGGGTAGTAAAGAGTAGGGTGTATAGTACAGTTTATTCAAAAGTACATTTTTAGCTATGGCTTTTTGGGCAGAAAGTGTGAGGAGCATAGTTTTAGGTGGGAGAGAATTTTGGTGGTTATGGTGTCAGTATCGGTTTTAAAAATGAAGAGTAGGTCTAGTGTTAGTCCTAGATATTTTGTTGCATTACATTTGGAGTAATGTCTCCTTTGGAGTCAGACAGCCTAAGTTTTGGTAAAGAGGTATGCTTTTTTTGGGTGAGCAAAAAACGTAACATTTGTTTTTATTGGGTTGGTTAATAGCCTATTTGAAGCCAATTGCATAGGTTTGAGAATTTGTGCTGTGTATTTGTAAGGATTGGTGTGCTTTTATCCCTGGGGTGGCCACGGTGATGCAGCGGTTAGCATTGTCGCCTCACAGCAAGAGGTTCTCTGGTTCGATCCTTGGCTGGGGTGCCTTCTGTGTGGAGTCTGCATGACCTCCCTGTGATCGTGTGGGTTTCCTCTGAGTACTCCGTTTTCCTCCCACATCCCAAAGTCATGCTGTAGGTGAATTGGACACTCTAAATTGGCCCTAGGTGCGAGTGTGTGTGCCTTCTGTGGAAGGTTGGGCGCCGGGCTGGCAACTCGACACCGTAAAGCTCCACTGCCAATCATGAGCGGACAGGTGTTCCGCTGTGGCGACCCCTAACCGGGAAAAGCTGAAAGAAAAAGAAGGTGTGCTGTTATCACTATTGAGTATTAAACTATTATCTGACTACATTATAATTGGGTTGGGGGGGTCAAAGAAGATGTTATGCTGAGAAAAGTAGGGGTGCAAGTACTGAGCCTTATGAGACAAAAGTATTAAATGTACCTATTTCTGAGATAGACTTGTGATTGTAAACTTGAAAGGTTAGATCTTTCAGGTAGTTTTGGAGCCAAGAAATTGCATCATCTTCAAAGTTAATCCCTTTTAATGTATGTAGGGGGAGGTTATGGTTAACAGTCTTGAAAGCCCTAGTCGTATCAACAAATACTCCAGTAATAATGAGATGTGTTGTTCATGTTACTGTGGGTATGATCCATCCATTCACAACCAGTTTTTACGTATGGGGTCGGGTGTCGATTCAACAGAGACAGTCCTCTAGAGCCAAGGTTCAGACCGCCAGGGGGCTAGCCCTGACACGGTGGTTGCTCTGTGCCACACACTCGCTCTCACATTAACACGAATAGCCAGTGTAGAGTGTCCAGTCCACCTACTGCATGTCTTTGAGATCTTGGAGGAAACTGGAGTACATGGAAGAAACCCAGACAAACACAGGGATGACATACAGACTCCACAAAGAAGGCACCTGGCTGAGAATGTAACTGGGGAAT